>NW_027361707.1:31217500-31392500 GCF_039654945.1 Dendrobates tinctorius | reverse complement strand
AGGGGGACAGTATTATACCCTATGAGGGGGTGCATTATACCCTATGAGGGGGTGCATTATACCCTATGAGGGGGTGCATTATTCCCTATGAGGGGGGCAGTATTATACCCTATGAGGGGGGCAGTATTATATTCTATGAGATGGCTGCATTATATTCTATGAGATGGCTGCATTATACTATGTGAGGGGGCTGCTTTATATTCTATGAGGGGGCTACCCCAACTCCTGCTACATAATTAAGACATGTACAACCTTATATTATACCCGGATATTAGCGTGTTTTACCGCATAATTGGTGGTCTGGTATTTAACTCTATGCAGCTACATAGTGGGCCCCAAGAATGATTTTCTCTGGTGGGCCCAAGGTGTTCCAGTCCGACGCTGGCTACACCCACCACACTGTCCAACTTAATGAGGTAGAACTGCCCCACTGTGTGACATTATCAGCTATAACCGCCTCACTGTTTGCCATTGTCAGCTATATCTGTCACACCATCTGCCTCTATGAACTACAACCTATGGCATGGCTGTCCCCTCTCCACTGTTTTCCCTTACACCTTCTATAGCCCCACACTCTCCCCCCACCATGCTATTCTTTGTCCATACTGTGCCCCATTTTATGCTGCCCCCTCTTTCACACCATGTCTAAAATAGTGTGCCTACCACGTTATCCTATCAAAACTGTACCCCTTCCTCACACTGTCCCCCTACACAGTATGATGGCTACAACAGCTGACCATATTATGTACCGTAATATCCACAACAGTCCCCAATATACACTATGATGTCCATCACTGCCACCCATGCAGTATGATGTTCACCACAGCCACAGTTTGGGCACCCCTGGTCAAAACTACTGTTATTGGGAACAATTAAGCAAGTTAAAGATGAAATGATCTCTAAAAGGCCTAAAGTTAAAGATAACACATTTCCTTTGCATTTTAGGCAAAACATATATAGTTATTTTTTTCTTTTAAAAATTACAAAGAAGGAAATGCGAGATTTGTGTACTCAGATAACTTTGACCAAGGTTTCAGACCTTAATTAGCCTATTAAGGTTATGGCTTGTTCACCACCATCGTTAGGAAAGGCAAGGTGATTTAAGTTGTAGGCGGAGAGGCCTCCGCCGAGTACCCGGACCAGAACCGAGGGGACCATCTTCTAGGTTCCTGGGGGATCTGTTTCTGGGGAGCAGAGTTAGGGGATAGACCACTGAAACTGACAGGGCAGTTGGGGGAGGAGTCCAGATAAAAGGGGCGGAGAGGACCAGTCTGAGTGAGTCAGCAGAACGGGAGAGAAGGAGGAGGAGGCCTTGTGAGGGCCAGGGAGCCAGAGCCACGATCAGCAATCAGAGAGGAGTACAGCGACAGGAGGGATACTCTCGGTGGACCGCAGGGAGACGGCGCCGAGCCTACCGCCTGCAGCCTACTTGCAGCCATCTGCGGCCTTCTCCGCCTCACTCCAACACTGCTGCCTGCAGCCGCTGCCGCTTCACTCTCGACCGCGGCGGTGACCTATCCTTTGCCAGCTGCCACCGCCCCGCTCCTGTCCGTGGTAGGGGCTGGGCCGGCACCCGCCACGGATCCTCCAGTGCAGCCACAGGCTGCACCTGTGGCCTATCAACCACCACTTCGCACCGCCGCTGCCAACCCCTGTCAGGGGGCTGCGACCTCCACTCTCCCAGGCAGTAACCCACTGCCTTTGCTGGGGGACATTCCGCAAAAGAACTCTCCACGGGCCTATTGTGCCCCTGCTTCGTCTGGGCGTCGGAATGCCTGAAGACTACACCAGATCCTCAGCGGCTGGGCCCAGTGGCTGCGACACCGACACACCGTTGAACAGGACGCCGAGGGACATCAGGACGGATAAGTGTCACATAGTAACTAAGGACCCGTAGTCGGCCATTCCGCGGCCCTATAGTAACCGGCCTTTGCCGGAGTAGTTGTGTTCTCCAATCCGTGTTTATGTGTATTTGCTCCCTGCAAGGACAACTACTGTTATTTTGTTTGGTTGCTTAGAATAGCCCTAACGGCATTTATCTATAAGGCTGGGTTCACACATACCGTTTTTTTCACATTTCCGCGGCGCTCTTTTCCACGCGTTTTTGCTGCGAAAACGCGAAAAATAAGCATCCCATGCATTCCTATGGGATTCCACAATGCTGCGCTAATGTTGCGGTTTTTAACGCGGCGGAATCGCTTCACGGTAAAAATGCAGCATGCTCATTAATTTTGCGGAATCGCGGCGATCCCGCACCCATAGGAATGAATTGTTCTGCTTACTTTCCGCATGTGGCTGTGCACACCATGCGAAAAGTAAGCAGAACATTTGCGGATGGTACCCACGGTCCGGAGGAGAGGAGACTGTCCTCCGGGGTTGGGTACCATATCCCGCCTCTCTCCACGCTCCCTGTCCCAGTAAGCCTTTGCGAGCGATGACATCCGTTCTCGCGGGATCGCGAAGTCTCGCAGTCATTTGCGCAACGTCATCGCATAGGCAGCCTCAATGGTAAAAAGTTGGTCACACTCGTCAAACACTATGTTTGACGAGTGTGACCAACCTGTCAATCAGTTCTTCAAGCGATGCTACAGATCGCTTGGAAAACGCTATCAATTCTGCAAGCTAATTATGCTTGCAAAATGCTAGTTTTTCCGCGGGAAAATCGCGGGAACTTAAAATGCGATTTTCCCGCGGATTGAAATTCCGGAATTCTCGCGGTAATTTCCGCGAGAGTTTCGGTATGTGTGAACCCAGCCTAAAAGTTACTATCTAAAGTTTAATCTGTCTCACGTCTCGTCACTGCATCCCGCGTACCTGCAATTACCATATTTGGCGTAGTCGGCAGGATGCAGTCTCCGAGCGCGGACAGCAGCACCCCAGGCCAGAGCGGGGCCATAGACAAAGCAAACAACCAGGGCCCCCGGTCCAGCATTTCTCTGGGGGCTATGCTAAACAGCCTGCCTAGGTTCTCCGGCTCCAACACCATGCTGTGGAGCTGGGCAGAGCGAATGCGAGGCCTCTTCCGAATGCATCCGATGACCCCTGACCTGGAAGCCGAGGTAGCTCTCATGGCATTAGAAGGGGAAGCCCGTGATTCAGTAATGTTGAGGCCCCCGGGACAGCGCAACACTTTTGCTAGGGTCTTGCGGATTCTGGAAGAGATCCATGGGGATCTGACAGATGTGGGAGAGTTGAGGACCCGGTTGTTCAGTCGAATGCAGGGAGAGGGGGAGACTATCACCCAGTATATGAATGTCCTCCAAGAGTTATATACGGCCATTGAGCGGAAGGACGGCGTAGGGGTAGGACCCATTGACATTACCCTATGTGACCTGTTAGTGACTGGACTCCGAGACCCGTTGATAAAGCAGGCATTACGGGAGCAGGTCCGAGTGAACCCACATTTAGTTTTCTCTGAGGTTGGGAGTCAGGCGCGTGCACGAGAGCAGAGCAGGTAATGACGGTCCCCATGGGGAAGGTCCGGAGTGTGGAGGCCGCTGTGACTGCTGTCGGGGAGCCCCAATGGATAGAAGAGGAACAATAGGGGCGAGTTGGCCGAAGTGAAGAGAAGGACCGAGGTCACGACTGGGCGGCCTAGTTCCAATCCCGGGCCATGGGGGCCTCACAATGCCCGGAGTGGCCGGCCCTCACAGCCCCAGTGCTATGAGTGGGGGGGAGCTGGGCCACTTCGCACTAGAGTGTCCGCGGCGTGGGAGACGCCCACCCCGGCCGCCATTAAACTAGAGGGCTCCAGGCTGGGGGAATGCCGCTCGGAAAAAGAAGCCACAACATGGGGTGGTGGAAGTCCCAAAGATCTGGTTGCAAAGAGTCCAGTGGTATGGGCAGAAGTCGAGGGCAGTGCCGTACGGTGCCTAGTGGACACGGGGTCGCAAGTAACGACCATGCCTGCAACTTACTTTCGGCAGCATTTCCCTGAGGCAGTGAGACCCCAGTGGGGATCCATGATAAGACTGGTAGCCGCCAATCAATTACCGGTCCCTGCCGCCGGGGTGGTTTGGGTGCAGATGACGCTGTGTGGCAAATCCCTCGACTGCCGGGGAGTGGTCCTGACCCATTGGGAAACCAATAACCAACATCCAGTTATTCTGGGCATGAACATCCTGCGGGAGTTCGGCAATTTACTCCACAATGACCCCCCGCAAGAGACTATGAACCGGTGGGGTTCCCGCACACCCCAAGGGCAGGTCTTCCAGTAGTTGGTGTGGGAGGCGCGAGTTCTCCAGGACTGCCAGGAGGGTGAGGCACTGGGCAAAGTCATCGCGCCAGTGGCTCCCCCGCTCATACTGCCCCCCGGGCTGACAGTGGTGGCCATGCCCATCTGGGCCCTGGTGCCTTTGGAGGGCGTGGAGATGCAGGTGGAGCCGTGCTACTCGGAACGCCTGCCTCCTGGCATACTAGTGGCCCGCTCCCTGGCCACTGTGCGGAGAGGGACCGTCCTGGTGCGCTGCGTCAACCTAGAAGATCAAGACATCGTCTTAAGCCCCAGGTAGAGAAGGCCAAGCTGGTGAGACCGTTGGAAGAGGTGCTGCCAGCCCCTACAGTCCTATTGAAGGTGCAAGTCGAGGACCCTGGGCAGTGACTATTCGAACTCAGCAGACTGCCGAGTCCTCAGGAAAAAGGCCGAGATATCCTGGAAAGAATGCAGGCCGAACTCTTCCGCCTGGCTCCCGCCCAACTTCTCCAGGTAGAAACACTACTAGGACAGTATCACGGGGTATTCGCTAGCCACGAGGATGATTTTGGATGCACCACAGCCATCACGCATGGAATTCCCACAGCAGGGACGGCCCCCATACGGGAACGATACAGACAAATCCCTCCACAACTATACCAGGAGGTAAAAACTTTACTGGCACAAATGTTGCGGAAGAGGGTCATACGAGAGAGCCAGAGCCCCTGGGCGGCTCCCATCGTGTTGGTTTACAAAAAGGATGGCACCCTGCGGTTCTGCGTGGACTATCGAAAGCTGAATGCCTGTACCATCAAAGACTCATACCCGTTGCCCCGCATAGAAGAATCCCTGTCCGCTTTGGGGAAGGCGAAGTACTTCTCAACTTGGGATCTGGCCAGCGGGTATTGGCAGGTGCCGATGTCGGAAGAAGACAGGGTTAAGACGGCGTTCATCCTTCCCATGGGGCTGTTCGAGTTCAATAGGATGCCATTTGGACTGGCCAATGCCCCGGGGACCTTTCAGCGGCTGATGGAGCGGTGTCTGGAGGATCTCAACTTTGAGGCCACGCTGATATATCTGGATGACATCATCATCTATGCCGCCACGTTTGAGGACCACCTGCGGCGGTTGGGGCAGGTGCTCGGCCGGCTGCAGAAGTATGGGTTGAAGGTGAAACCCCAGAAATGCCACCTGTTTCGCACCCAGATTGAATATCTGGGGCATATCGTCTCTGCCGTGGGTGTTAGACCGTCCCTGAAAAAGGTTGCTGCCATTCAGGGATGGTCTACCCCCGAAACGGTAAAAGACATGCAGGCCTTCCTGGGGTTGGCCAGATACTACCGTCGTTTCGTAAAGAATTTTGCACGCCGGGCCCGAGCCCTGCAGGACCTGCTAAAGGGGGCTCCTGCCGGGGCAAATGGATGGAAAATCCAGTGGCAACAACCACAAGAGGAAGCCTTCCAAGACCTTAAGGCTGCACTCTCGGGTGCCCCGGTGTTAGCTTATGCAGATTTCTCGCAACCGTTCATACTACACACCGACGGGAGCCTCCACGGGCTAGGGGCTGTATTGTCACATGTGCAGGACGGCCAGGAGAGAGTGATCGCTTATGGTAGCCGATCACTTCATGACTCCGAACATGACCCTGACAATTACAGCTCCTTTAAGCTAGAGCTCCTCGCAGTAGTGTGGGCCATGACGGAGTGGTTTGCAGAGTACCTGGCGGGCTCCGAAGTGGTGGTGCGGACCGACAACACCCCACTGGCCCACTTGGAAAATGCCAAATTGGGGGCTCTGGTGCAGCGATGGGTGGCCCGGATGGCCAAGTTCAACTACAAGATCGTCTACAAAAGAGGAGCAGAAAATGTGCACGCGGATGCCCTCTCCAGGATCCGGCACACAACGCCAGGGAAAAGTCGAGACGACGAATTGGAAGGAGAAGAGACGCCGTACGCCCTCACCACCGCCGTGCTCACGGCTGCCACGCAAGAAGGACCCCCAAGGGGTATGATGGAGCAATCACGTGACAGATGGATCCAACAGCAGCAAGAAGATGAAGAAATTGGGCTCCTACGCCGATGGGTGACCACCGGCTGACTACCCACCTACGCCCAGAGACAGACTTCATCTCAGGATATGTTGCTGATGCTACGCCAATGGGAGAAACTAGTCATCAAGATAGGACGATTGAATCGTAAGGCAGTATCACGGGCGACGTCTGCAACAACTTTGCAGGTAGTCATGCCCAGAGCCTAACTCAGTGAACTGGCTCGGGAAGTCCACAAAAAGGGGGCTCACTTCGGAGTTCAAAAGACCTTGCAATAGTTGCAGCAGATAGTTTACCATCCGCGCTTGCACGTTGCTGTGGAAGAAACTTGCTGGGCCTGCCGCCTATGCGAGCTAGCTAAACCACTCACACAACAGACCCCGGTGCAAAACGATAGTGACATCAGCACCCCTCGAGCTCTTGACGGTGGACTATTTGACCATTGGCCCCGCATACCAAGGGTATGAACATTGTCTCGCCATGGTGGATCACTTCACCAAATTTGCCGTGGTAACCCCCACCCAAGATCAAACTGCGGAGTCAGCCGCCTATGTAATCTGCAAGAACTTTATCCAAGTGTACGGCTGCCCTCAACGGATACTTTCAGATCAGGGAGCATGTTTCATGGGGAAAGTCATGGAGGAGCTACATCGTCTCTATGGTATCAATAAATCTCGGACCACACCATACCACCCACAGGGAAACGGGGCCTGCGAACGATTTAATCGGACACTAATTCAAATGCTACGTACCCTGGAGACTGACCGAAAGGCCCGCTAGCCTGAGTATGTTCCTGAACTAGTGTGGGTCTATAACAACCGGGTGCATCGGGTTACCGGCTATACCCCCTACTCACTGCTATTCGGGCGAGAAGGCAAAGGGATCACGGAAGTAGAACTAAACCCGGAGGAACCCCAACCCTGCTCCGGGGTGTCATCATGGGTCCGAAACCACCGACACCGACTACAGACCCTTCACCGCATCGTCCAGACAAAACTCCAGGACCTTGAGCACCCAGGAGGGACTCTGCCTCCACACACCGACTTCCAGACTGGGGATCGAGTACTCGTACTAGACCAACGCCCACAGAACAAGCTAGAACCACAGTGGGAAGAGAGTCCTTACCGAGTATTGAGCCGAATAAGCCCCGATGGACCTGTGTACGAGATACGACCTGAAAAAGATGGGGCACTTCCCACTTGTAGTGTGCACCATAATACGTTGCTGCCCTGTACATCCACTGATCTCGTGCGACTCAAGCCCACTCCTCAGATCCCCGTACCACTGCCCACGGTCTGGGACCTAGATGATGAACAAGATAGCCCAGCGGTACAAGAGGGCCATCCAAGAAGCAATATCTCAGCAAGTCATGCCAGCCCACCAGAATCGGCCAGCCCACCACCGGTTTCCACCCCAGAAAGCTCCACCACATTCGCACCAAGACGCTCCGAGCGGTCAACAGCTGGCAAACCCCCGGAACGCTACGAACAGGATCAGTTCGTATGGCAACAAGAACTTTTGTTTCAAAAGGCCAACCCGAGCCTACCAAGACCCTCGCCCGAGGACTGGCGAGCATACAGGATGGGGGAGTGTAGGAGGAGGGGCCTCCACCGAGTACATGGGCCGGAACCGAGGGGACCATCTTCTAGGTTCCTGCGGGATCTGTTTCCGGGGAGCAGAGTTAGGGGATGGACCGCTGAGACTGACAGGGCAGTTGGGGGAGGAGTCCAGATAAAAGGGGCGGAGAGGACCAGTTTGAGTAAGTCAGCAGAACGGGAGAGAAGGAGGAGGAGACCTTGTGCGGGCCAGGGAGCCAGAGCCATGAGCAGCAATCAGAGATGAGTACAGGGACAGGAGGGAGACTCTCGGTGGACCGCAGGGAGACGGCGCCAAGCCTACCAACACAAGGACACTGCTGCCTCACTCCAGCTCGCGGCTGCAGCCTCCTCGCTGCTGCCCGCAGCCGCTGCCGCTTCACTCCCAACCGCGGCGGTGACCTATCATTTGCCGGCCGCAGCTGCCACCGCCCCGCTCCAGTTTGTGGTAGGGGCTGGGCTGGCGCCCGCCGCGGATCCTCCAGTGCAGCGCAGGCTGTGCCTGTGGCCTATCAACCGCCACTTAGCACCGCCGCTGCCAGCCCCTGTCAGGGGACTGCGACCTCCACTCTCACACTCCCAGGTGGTAACCTGCTGCCTCCGCTGGGGGACATTCCGCTAAAGAACTCTCGCGGGCCTGTTGTGCCCCTGCTTCGAAGACTACGCCAGATCCTCAGCAGCTGGGCCCAGTGGCTGCGACGCCGACACACCGTCAAACAGGACATCGAGGGACGTCAGGACGGATAAGTGACACATAGTAACTAAGGACCCGTAGTCGGCCATTCCGCGGCCCTATAGTAACCGGCGTTTGCCGGAGTAGTCATGTTCTCCCAATCCGTGTTTATGTGTATTTGCTCCCTGCGAGGACAACTACTGTTATTTTGTTTGGTTGCTTAGAATAGCCCTAACAGCATTTATCTACAAAAGTTACTATCTAAAGTTCAATCTATCTTGCATCTCGTCACTGCATCCCGCATACCTGCAATTACCACAAAGATTCCTAACTTTATTAAAAGCCCAGCCTCCTCTAACCTTGGGCCAAAAAACTTCAGCCATGGGTTCTTCAAAGCAGCTCACCTGCACTTTGAAAATTAAAATGGTGGAGGCCCACAAAGCAGGAGAAGGCGATAAGAAGATGAAAAGAAAACCAAGCAAAATTTCAGTGAGAACTGCTCTGAGGACTGCTAGAGAGGCAAATCAGAATCCCCACTTGACTGCAAAAGACTTTCAGAAAGATTTAGCAGACTCTGGAGTTGTGGTACATTGTTCTACTGTTCGGAGATACCTGCACAAATTTGGCATTCATGGAAGAGTCATAAGAAGAAAACCTCTCCTGTATCCTCACCATAAAATTCAGCATTAGAAGTATGCAAAAGAACAACCAAACAAGCCTGATATATTTTGGAAACAAGTCCTGTGGACCGATGAGGTTAAAATAGAACTCTTTAGACACAATAATGGAAGGTAAGTGTGGGAAAAAAAGGCAAAGAATTTCAGGAAAAGAACATCTCACCACATGGGGGTGGATCAATCCTGCTTTGGGGCTGTGTTGCAGCTAATGGAACAAGGAACATTTCACATGTAAAGGGAAGAATGGATTCAAAGAAATTTCAAACATTTCAAAAAAATTTTTGATGCAAACATAACATCTGTAAAAAGGCTAGGACAGCACAGGATGACAAATTATTATTTGTTTCAGGTAAAACATTGCTTAAAATCAGGCAGTAGAATGTCTTGCCTCACAAAAAGAGTCAGCTGTGACCCTTCTGTCCTGTCTGTAATCTCTTTAGCTTCCTCCCCTACCCAGGAGCTGTGGTATGATCAGACCAGGTTCCTGCACGGTCAGACACGGCCATTACACAGTACACAGCAGGGGCACATTTAAAAGATTATCTCAGCACAGGAACATTTTTTATTCCACATTCAATTATGGAAGGTTATCATTATTCCAAGATCTATTGATTAAAATGTACTTACTCACCTGCCCTAAACCCTACTGAGAACTTGTGGGACCTTCTTAAATGGGTGATCAGTGTCTGGAAGGCTGTGGTTGGTTCTTCCCAAAAAGCGAACTGTCTATAGATTAAGAAACTGAAAGACTCTATGGATGGAGTATATGACTGTTATTGAAAAGAAGGGCGGTTATATTACAATAACAGACTTTTTTTTATCTCAAATGTATTGTTGTCCATTTTGACTTGTTTGGTCATTATTTTCACTATAAACGGATGAAAATAAACAAATAAATTGAGATGAGAAAATGTATATTTTTTTATTTAGGTTCATAATAATTCTGCACACATATTCTCCTAAAAAAGACAAAACCTCACTTTTACTTTCTTAAATATTCAGCTTTCCAGTTTAATAACCTTTGGGATTTACCGACAGTGCTGTAGTTGTTCCATAATAAAAATGATCATTAAAAATACAAATCGCCTAATAATTCTGCAGACAGTGCCATAGAAATACAAGGCAAACGCTAAAGGCTGGTGTACATGCCCATGACAAGAGCACTAGTCCCATACAGGGGCTCACAGTACTCACATTGATAAATAATTGGAGCCTTTAGGCAATTCTTGGCGGGGGGTGGGTGAATTTATTTTTATTTTTAAAAATATTCAGGATTGAGAGTCCTCAGTATTTTTATTTTTACTCATTTATATAGTGCCATTAATTCCACAGCGCTTTACAGACATTATCATCGCTGTCCCTGATGGGGCTCACAATCTAAATTCCCTATCAGTATTTCTTTGGAATGTGGGAGGAAACCGGAGAACCCGGAGAAAACCCACGCAGAACATACAAACTCCTTGCCGATGTTCTCCTTGGTGGGATTTGACCCCAGCGCTGCAAGGCTGCAGTGCTATCCACTGAGCCATTGTGAATAACTTTATAATGCGTAATATGATAGACAAAAATGCATGGCGATGGTTTAAATAATCGTGCTGCATCATTAACAATCAATGAAATGCCTAATAGATAGTAAAAACTTTAGGGTAAGTGCACACTTAGTTTTTTGGTGGTGCGGATTTTGTAGTAAAATCCGCAGATAAATCCGCAGGACTAAAGTCCTGCGGTTTATCTGCGGATTTGCCTGCGGTTTTGCCCTGCGGTTTCACACCTCATAATGGATGAGGTGTGAAGCCGCAGCGGTTCTGCACAAAAGAATTGACATGCTGCGGATTGTAAACCGCAGCAAATCCGCACGGAAAAATCCGCAGCATGTGCACAGCTTTTTCCAGTTTACCATTGAAAACAATGGTACTGTACAACACACCTAAATCTGCTGCGGACCCGCAGAGCCTGAATCGCTGCAGAATCCGCACCGTGTGCACATACCCTTAGACTTCAGTTTTTGTACTAGTTTATAGATGAAACTATTGAAATTGTGAATTAGGCAGGGACATTTCTAGCTCAATGAATTATGGTTTCTTAGAGCCCTCTAGTGGACAGAAGAAATATTGAAAGGCACAGAAATGATTCCTTTTGTAGAAGTACGCTTTCACTGTATTATCTTGGTAGTGAACTGATAGTACTGTAAGGCCGGGGTCACACTAACCTGCGCAAAATACGGTCCGTAGTTTACAGGCGAAATACGGATGAATGACCCCTAAATAGTGCTCCGTAGGTCATCCGTAAGCAAGGTGCGGTCGCGTATTTTGCGCATATCTGCATCCGTATGTAATCCGTACGGTATCCGTATGGCGAGATTTTCTCGCAGGCTTCCAAAATGGACATATAATGGAGCCCTATGACAGGGTTTATAACAGAAACCAAAGAATAGATACAGACACATACAGTTGTGGCCAAAAGTATTGACACCCCTGCAATTCTGTCAGATAATACTCAGTTTCTTCCTGAAAATGATTGCAAACAGAAATTCTGTGGTATTATTATCTTCATTTAATTTGACTTAAATGAAAAAACACAAAAAGAATTGTCCTAAAGCCAAATTGGATATAATTCCACACCAAACATAAAAAAGAGGGTGGACAAAAGTATTGGCACTGTTCGAAAAATCATGTGATGCTTCTCTAATTTGTGTAATTAACAGCACCTGTAACTTACCTGTGGCACCTAACAGGTGTTGGCAATAACTAAATCACACTTGCAGCCAGTTGACATGGATTAAAGTTGACTCAACCTCTGTCCTGTGTCCTTGTGTGTACCACATTGAGCATGGAGAAAAGAAAGAAGACCAAAGAACTGTCTGAGGACTTGAGAAACCAAATTGTGAGGAAGCATGAGCAATCTCAAGGCTACAAGTCCATCTCCAAAGACCTGAATGTTCCTGTGTCTACCGTGCGCAGTGTCATCAAGAAGTTTAAAGCCCATGGCACTGTGGCTAACCTCCCGAGATGTGGACGGAAAAGAAAAATTGACAAGAGATTTCAACGCAAGATTGTGCGGATGTTGGATAAAGAACCTCCACTAACATCCAAACAAGTTCAAGCTGCCCTGCAGTCCGAGGGTACAACAGTGTCAACCCGTACTATCCGTCGGCGTCTGAATGAAAAGGGACTGTATGGTAGGAGACCTAGGAAGACCCCACTTCTTACCCCGAGACATAAAAAAGCCAGGCTGGAGTTTGCCAAAACTTACCTGAAAAAGCCTAAAACGTTTTGGAAGAATGTTCTCTGGTCAGATGAGACAAAAGTAGAGCTTTTTGGGCAAAGGCATCAACATAGAGTTTACAGGTGAAAAAAGAGGCATTCAAAGAAAAGAAAATGGTCCCTACAGTCAAACATGGCAGAGGTTCCCTGATGTTTTGGGGTTGCTTTGCTGCCTCTGGCACTGGACTGCTTGACCGTGTGCATGGCATTATGAAGTCTGAAGACTACCAACAAATTTTGCAGCATAATGTAGGGCCCAGTGTGAGAAAGCCGGGTCTCCCTCAGCGGTCATGGGTCTTCCAGCAGGACAATGACCCAAAACACACTTCAAAAAGCACTAGAAAATGGTTTGAGAGAAAGCACTGGAGACTTCTAAGGTGGCCAGCAATGAGTCCAGACCTGAATCCCATAGAACACCTGTGGAGAGATCTAAAAATGGCAGTTTGGAGAAGGCATCCTTCTAATATCAGGGACCTGGAGCAGTTTGCCAAAGGAGAATGGTCTAAAATTCCAGCAGAGCATTGTAAGAAACTCATTGATGGTTACCGGAAGCGATTGGTCGCAGTTATTTTGGCGAAAGGTTGTGCAACCAAGTATTAGGCTGAGGGTGCTAATACTTTTGTCTGGCCCATTTTTGGAGTTTTGTGTGAAATGATCAATGTTTTGCTTTTTGCTTCACTCTCTTTTGTGTTTTTTATTTAAGACAAATTAAATGAAGATAATAATACCAAAGAATTTGTGTTTGCAATCATTTTCAGGAAGAAACTGAGTATTATCTGACAGAATTGCAGGGGTGTCAATACTTTTGGCCACAACTGTAGAATGCATATACAGTGGGGAAAAAAAGTATTTAGTCAGTCAGCAATAGTGCAAGTTCTACCACTTAAAAAGATGAGAGGCGTCTGTAATTTACATCATAGGTAGACCTCAACTATGGGAGACAAACTGAGAAAAAAAAATCCAGAAAATCACATTGTCTGTTTTTTTTTCATTTTATTTGCATATTATGGTGGAAAATAAGTATTTGGTCAGAAACAAGCAATCAAGATTTCTGGCTCTCACAGACCTGTAACTTCTTCTTTAAGAGTCTCCTCTTTCCTCCACTCATTACCTGTAGGAATGGCACCTGTTTAAACTTGTTATCAGTATAAAAAGACACCTGTGCACACCCTCAAACAGTCTGACTCCAAACTGCACTATGGTGAAGACCAAAGAGCTGTCAAAGGAAACCAGAAACAAAATTGTAGCCCTGCACCAGGCTGGGAAGACTGAATCTGCAATAGCCAACCAGCTTGGAGTGAAGAAATCAACTGTGGGAGCAATAATTAGAAAATGGAAGACATACAAGACCACTGATAATCTCCCTCGATCTGGTGCTCCACGCAAAATCCCACCCCGTGGGGTCAGAATGATCACAAGAACGGTGAGCAAAAATCCCAGAACCACGCGGGGGGACCTAGTGAATGAACTGCAGAGAGCTGGGACCAATGTAACAAGGCCTACCATAAGTAACACACTACGCCACCATGGACTCAGATCCTGCAGTGCCAGACGTGTCCCACTGCTTAAGCCTGTACATGTCCGGGCCCGTCTGAAGTTTGCTAGAGAGCATTTGGATGATCCAGAGGAGTTTTGGGAGAATGTCCTATGGTCTGATGAAACCAAACTGGAACTGTTTTGTAGAAACACAACTTGTCGTGTTTGGAGGAAAAAGAATACTGAGTTGCATCCATCAAACACCATACCTACTGTAAAGCATGGTGGTGGAAACATCATGCTTTGGGGCTGTTTCTCTGCAAAGGGGCCAGGACGACTGATCCGGGTACATGAAAGAATGAATGGGGCCATGTATCTTGAGATTTTGAGTGCAAACCTCCTTCCATCAGCAAGGGCATTGAAGATGAAACGTGGCTGGGTCTTTCAACATGACAATGATCCAAAGCACACCGCCAGGGCAACGAAGGAGTGGCTTCGTAAGAAGCATTTCAAGGTCCTGGAGTGGCCTAGCCAGTCTCCAGATCTCAACCCTATAGAAAACCTTTGGAGGGAGTTGAAAGTCCGTGTTGCCAAGCGAAAAGCCAAAAACATCACTGCTCTAGAGGAGATCTGCATGGAGGAATGGGCCAACATACCAACAACAGTGTGTGGCAACCTTGTGAAGACTTACAGAAAACGTTTGACCTCTGTCATTGCCAACAAAGGATATATCACAAAGTATTGAGATGAAATTTTGTTTCTGACCAAATACTTATTTTCCACCATAATATGCAAATAAAATGAAAAAAAAAACAGACAATGTGATTTTCTGGATTTTTTTTTCTCAGTTTGTCTCCCATAGTTGAGGTCTACCTATGATGTAAATTACAGACGCCTCTCATCTTTTTAAGTGGTGGAACTTGCACTATTGCTGACTGACTAAATACTTTTTTTCCCCACTGTATATATATATAAATACAGTCATATGTAAATGTTTGGGCACCCCTATTAATGTTAACCTTTTTTCTTTATAACAATTTTGGTTTTTGCAACAGGTATTTCAGTTTCATATATCTAATAACTGATGGACTCAGTTATATTTCTGGATTCAAATGAGGTTTATTGTACTAACAGAAAATGTGCAATCTGCATTTAAACAAAATTTCACCGGTGCAAAAGTATGGGCACCCTTATCATTTTCTTGATTTGAACACTCCTAACTACTTTTTACTGACTTCCTGAAGCACTAAATTGGTTTTGTAACCTCATTGAGCGTTGATCTTCATAGCCAGGTGTATCAAATCATGAGAAAAGGTATTTAAAGTGGCCACTTGCAAGTAGTTCTCCTATTTGATTCTCCTATGAAGAGTGGCATCATGGGCTCCTCAAAACAACTCTCAAATGATCTGAAAACAAAGATTATTCAACATAGCTTTTCAGGGGAAGGATACAAAAAGTTGTCTCAGAGATTTAACCTGTCAGTTTCCACTGTGAGGAACATAGTAAGGAAATGGAAGAACACAGGTACAGTTCTTGTTAAGCCCAGAAGTGGCAGGCCAAGAAAAATATCAGAAAGGCAGAGAAGAAGAATGGTGAGAACAGTCAAGGACAATCCACAGACCACCTCCAAAGACCTGCAGCATCATCTTGCTGCAGATGGTGTCACTGTGCATCGGTCAACAATACAGCGCACTTTGCACAAGGAGAAGCTGTATCGGAGAGTGATGCGAAAGAAGTTGTTTCTGCAAGCACGCCACAAACAGAGTTGCCTGAGGTATGCAAAAGCACATTTGGACAAGCCAGTTACATTTTGGAAGAAGGTCCTGTGGACTGATGAAACAAAGATTGAGTTGTTTGGTCATACAAAAAGGCGTTATGCATGCGCTGTATTGTTGACCGATGTACAGTGACACCATCTGCAGCAAGATGATGCTGCAGGTCTTTGGAGGTGGTCTGTGGATTGTCCTTGACTGTTCTCACCATTCTTCTTCTCTGCCTTTCTGATATTTTTCTTGGCCTGCCACTTCTGGGCTTAACAAGAACTGTACCTGTGTTCTTCCATTACCTTACTATGTTCCTCACAGTGGAAACTGACAGGTTAAATCTCTGAGACAACTTTTTGTATCCTTCCCCTGAAAAGCTATGTTGAATAATCTTTGTTTTCAGATCATTTGAGAGTTGTTTTGAGGAGCCCATGATGCCACTCTTCATAGGAGAATCAAATAGGAGAACTACTTGCAAGTGGCCACTTTAAATACCTTTTCTCATGATTTGATACACCTGGCTATGAAGTTCAAAGCTCAATGAGGTTACAAAACCAATTTAGTGCTTCAGGAAGTCAGTAAAAAGTAGTTAGGAGTGTTCAAATCAAGAAAATGATAAGGGTGCCCATACTTTTGCACCAGTCAAATTTTGTTTAAATGCAGATTGCACATTTTCTGTTAGTACAATAAACCTCATTTGAATCCAGAAATATAACTGAGTCCATCAGTTATTAGATATATAAAACTGAAATAGCTGTTGCAAAAACCAAAATTGTTATAAAGAAAAAAAGGTTAACATTAATAGGGGTGCCCAAACTTTTACATATGACTGTATATATACTCTAAGTGTCTATATCTATTCTTTCGTTTCTTTATTAAACCTGTCAGTGTGAGTTTACTGTATAGCGCACTGAATTGCCGGCTTTTCTAAAAGACACCGGGTGCGTATTTCTCGCAAGTCACATGTGTGGTCCGTGTGTAATCCGTATTTTTTGCGCACCCATAGACTTGCATTGGCGTACTACGGGCGTAGTACGCTGACAATCGCAGCATGCTGCGATTGGCACGGACCGTAGAATACGGATGAGAAATATACGGCTGCGGTCCGTGTCTAATGCGTGCTTTTAGCGCCTCTCACTCGGCCGTATTCCTCACCAGTGTGACCCCGGCCTAAATCTTCGACTAAAGGGCCTGTCACACTAAGCGATATCGCTGGCAATATCGCTATAACTTGTGACGTTATAGCGATATTGCTAGCGATATCGCTGTGTGTGATACTTACCTACGACCCGCTCCCCCGCTGGTTATCGCTGATCGCGCGAGAACGTCCTGGGCCGTTTCTTGTCGTCAGCTTCCTGCGGCGCTTCCTGTGGAGAGACGAGCGACGAGCGTGGAGCCGGGCGGGAGGATCGCCTCGTCTGACAGGTAAGTAGCGACCCCCGTCCCCAGCGATGTCGCTGGTGAGATCTGCCTGTGTGGCAGCTCACTAGCGACCACTTAGCGATGTACCAGCGATCCTGACCCCGTCATATCGTTGTCAGGATCGCTGGTGCATCGCTAAGTGTGACAGTACCTTAAAGTTGGGATTACACCCCCTGACTTGTGGGGTTATCTGACATCCAATTAGCTAGTACATCCAATTAGCTAGTTGTTTGCTGATCGGCCGTCTTTTAATAACCTACTGTAGACAGGCAGATGGCATTTCCTATTTCCTGCACAGCACAATCAGTAATAGATGTTTCTGTGCATATAGATTGTTCTCAGTAGCACAACACCTGTTTACACAGGAAAAAGTGTTGTTGAGAACAATGATTTTTAACCCCTTTACCCCCATGCCTATTTGCACCTTCATGACCAGGCCAAATTTTAAAACTGTCACTTTATGAGGTTAGAGCTCTGGAACACTTCAACGGATCCCACTGGTTCTGAGATTGTTTTTTTGTGACATATTGTACTTCATAAAAGTTGTAAAATTTCTTTGTTATGACTTGCCTTTACATGTAAAAAAAAACAAAACCTGAAATTTGGCAAAAATTTTGTAAATTTAGCAATTTTCCAACTTTAATTTGTGTTCCCTTAAATCAGAGTTAGGCTACTTTTACACATCAGTTTTTTCCCATCAAGCGCGATCCGGCTTTATTTTTTTTTAAAAAAAAAACGGATCTGGCTAAATCAGAAGCCGGATCCGGTTTTTACCCATTGTCTTGTATTAGCGCCGTATCGTGCCGCATGGCCTTGCGTTTCGTCCGGTTTTTGCTGGATCCGGCGAAACGTTGCATTCCGGCGTCTGGAAAAACGGCAACAGAAACGTTTTTTGTCTCCAGCAAAAAAGCCGGAAACGCCGGATCCGGCAATTCCGTTTTTTGCATCAATTGAAGTCTATGGACGCCGCAATGCGCCGGATCCGGCAAAAGAAGGATCCGGTGGCCGGATCCAGTTTTTACGTCTGAGCATGCTCAGAAATTGGCCAACCCCCAGGAAACATATATTATGCCAGTGGGGCCCTCACCCTCAGCCACTACCATGGAGCCTGCCAAGGAAGCATCCCAAAGGCTATCAAGGCATCAGCCAGCCAGCAGCGGAGGCCGCAAGCAGCAGCAGATGCTGCCAGCAACAGTTGTAGACGGCGGCCAGGATCTAACGCTGGCAGCAGCAGCAGACTCTGCGCAGCTGAAATGCATGCCGCCAGCAGCAGACGCCGCGCAGCTCAAGTGCATGCTGCCAGTAGCAGACGCCGCGCAGCTTAAGAACACGCCGCCCAGCATCAGCCAACGCCGCCAGCAGCAGACGCTGGGCAGCAACACGAGATGCTCCCAGCACCAGACACCGCACAGCAGCAGACGCCACCAGCATCAGATGCTGGCCACCATCATCACACGCCGCCAGCAGTAGTGCAAATGTCTTCTTCTTCTGGGAGCCCTCCCTCGCATTGACAGCGCTTACAGGTATAAAATGTTTTATTTTTTTTATATTTATTGGTAAAGTAGATTCAGCTTCAATAGTTAAAGATAGGATCTAAACATTTTTAAAAAATTATATACTCACTATCTGATGGCCTCCGGACTCTTTCTGTTCTCTACACACTCCTTGCATCTTCTGTTCCAAGTAATGCTTTGCGCCAAAGACTGCTCATGACGTTGGGCGAGAGTGACATCATCAGCATTTTGAGCAAAGCATATACTGTGAATGGAAGATGCCTGGTGCGTGGTGAGAGTAGGGACAGAGTCTGGGGGCTGTTGGATGGTGACAATATTCCTTTTTTGTTTTGTTATTGTATGTTTTTCTAGCTCAGCTGATCAACCGACGTTAGTGGTGGCGTGCGTCTTTAGAACTCCGGACTGCGTCTGCGTCTGTCACTGATTTGTCGCGCCCTAGCAGAACCCAACCAAGCACCTACGTGTGATTTTTGTGACAGACAGACAAACCTGACATGATAAGATGAATACATATATATATATATTTATATAGATTAATATATTTTTTAATGTTTTTTTTTATTTTTTTCTTGAAAGGATTTTGAAGATGAAGAGGTGCTCCCAGAAAAAGAAAGAAGGGGTGGAGAGATACCTGGAGCGGGCTCGCAATTCGTAAGTTTCTTGCATACATCACAGAAACACAACATCACAGTACACTCAACACATCTAATATATAAAGCTCAAGTGTGTATGTATGTATGTGAGTGTGTGTATGTGTGTATGTCCGGGATTGGCATCCGCAGCGTCGCAGCTACAGCCACAAAATTTGGCACAGTCACACGTCTGGACCCCGAGAGCGTCCTAGGCTATGTTGTGAGGCGAAATTTAAACCCCGTGCGTTCCAATTCACCAAACAATTTTGCCCCTATCTACATAATGGGGAAAAAGTGTGTGTGTATCAAGCCCCGCCCCTCATTATGATGTCATAATGGTTGCCATGGCGACGCTGATGTCATCATAGGTTGCAAACCCCGCCGCTCACTATGATGTCATAATGGTTGACTATGGGATGGAGGATGTGTGATCGGTATGTGGGCACTGGACTATGGGATGGAGGATATGTATGATGGGTATATGGGCACGGAACTATGAGATGGCGGATATGTATGATGGGTATATGGCACGGGACTATGGGATGGAGAATATGTATGATGGGTATATGGGCACGGGACTATGGGATGGAGGATGTGTGATGGGTATATGGGCGCTCAACTATGGGATGGAGGATATGTATGATGGGTATATGGGCACGGGCCTATGGGATGGTGGATATGTATGATGGGTATATGTGCACGGGACTATGGGATGGAGGATAATTATAATTTGCTATAACTAAACACAGTTAGTTACTATGCCCGGGCAGCGCCGGGCTCTTCAGCTAGTATAAAACTATTTAGTACAGACACCACACTGCAGACAACAAATAAAAATAGATGATTGCAGATATCACACTGCACACAGCACATATGCCTACATCCAAGCACAAATGTATTTTGTTTTATGTTTTTTATTATAGTCTTCGGAATCTTTTGGCCGTTCAAGAGGTCCTCCAAGTGCCTCACAGGGCAGTCGGCATGTGCAACACGGCGGTCGTCCTCGTGTAAGTATCTTTTTTTTCCTTCACCTTTATTTTAATTATTTCTAAAAAAAAATTCGCCTTATTATTTCCCCCTTTTTTTTTTCAATTTAATCAAAATTTCTGGTTTAAATAGTTTTGGCATTTTTTAATTTTTTTTTTTTTGGCCTTTTTTTCCAAATAATTTGTTACAAATTTTATTGGCCTTTTTTCTAATATTTTTAAAAAATGTTTACACCCTTTTTTTGATACTTATTTGTAAAAAAAAATGTTGGGGTCTTTTTGGTAGAATATTTTTTGATGGGTTTTTTTTTTGTCTAGTTTTGAGGGTAACATTTATTTTTTTTTTCCTTTAACAGGATTCGCAGCATGCTCCTGACTCGGACAGTGAGGAGGGGGGCTGGACATTGACCTCCTCATTGATCTGGTCCGAGAAAGGGAGCTGCTGTGAAACATGGGGGACCGCCGACATGCCGATCTCACAGTGACACGGAAGATGTGGGAGAAAATCTGTGCCCAACTTGTGGCCAACTGGGAGGACCTCGATGCTCGGGCCAAGATTCAAAACCGTAAGTATACACATTTCCGTAATGTGGCTGCATGTAAACCAGTGTTTTCCAAACTTCAGTCCTCGTGGACCCTATTTGGGTTCTGTTTTCAGGATTTCATTTGTATGGCGCAGATGGTGGAAGTATCATCAAGGCATCTGTGATTATATCACCTGTGCAACACTATGGAAATCCTGTAAACATAACCCGTGGGGGACTTGAGGAGTGGAATTTGGGAAACCCTGATGTTGTATACTAACCAATTTGTGCTTTGTCTTTTCAGGGGAGAGAATTGTGAAGTGGTGACGGTCTATCAGGGATCGCTTCAAGAAGGAGTTCAACAAAGAAATGCAGGCCCCAAGTGGCTCTGGAGGACGCAGGAGCAAGTACAAGTATGCACACGCCCTGTCGTTCCTCCGGACAACAATGGTGGCCAGAAGGTAAATATTAAAATCCCCATGTAGAAAAAAATGTAACATGTATAACTAATTTTTTTTCTCCAGCCAGGGACATGCAATAGCAATATATTAATTTTGTTTTTTCTCTCTTTCTTCATCAGCACCGTGAGCAGCACTCAGGAGCCTGAACAGTTGGACCCTTCTGTGGTGATCCTTCACGAAACCGCCACCGAGGGACACTTCGACTGCCCTCGCCCATCTGCACCTTCACAGCCTGCCCTCACATGTGATCCCTCCATCCCATCCACTAGCGCTGCAACATCGAGGCCAACTCCATTCCATGAATCTGCTGGTGAGGAAATAGCTTTCCCTTTACCCCACCCTTCTGCCGCTGCCACCTCTAGTACACCTGCGGGTACTGGGCGGCAGCGGCAGAGGGGTCAGGAAAGGAGCTATGCGCCAGAATTCTTGCATCTGAATGCATCTTTTCAAAACTGTCTCAAAGTGTTGTCTGAGCAAATTGCCGCAAGCTTTAATATGCTCAGCAACAGCATTCTTGAGGTCAAAACACTTTTGCAAAGCATGCATTCAGATGCAAGACAAACTCCAAACCACACATTTTTCAGGTCTGTAGTGGAGTGCATAGATGGACTATCTCCTGACCAGCAGATGCATGTGGGTCGCCCTCCCAGGGCTGTGGGGTACTCGGTACCGGGCCCGATGAGCTTCAATAGGAGACGTCACGGCAGCTGGGACCCGGCCCGTGGCCCTGGGCGCCCATTGTAAAAGGGGGAATGTTCGGTGTGCTTTTGATGATTAGAATGAATGAGTCGTGACGCCACCTGTGGTGTTCGGCAATGAAGGTATAAGCCGACGCTGCAGACAGTTCCTCTGGGACAGATGGTGTGGTGCTGCAATGATGTTATAGCCCTCCACAGGCAGGGCTTTAGTGCCAGGGCAGAGTAGGTGAAGTGACACTTAGATGGTGTAGTGTCGGGCGCAGGGGATGTAGCAGTGCCAGGCAGGTTGACGCTGCCGCTGGACTTCTATTCCTTCGTTGTCTGCTGCAGGACCATTAGGTTTTTAATCCGTTTTTCGCCGGATTACGACGGATCCGTTTTGTAAAAACGCCCATGGGGGAGCTCAAAAACATGATTGGCTACGGAAAACCTATTTTTACAGTATTCTCAGCCCATATTTCACAGTTTGTAGAGGAGCAAGTGCAGGTTGGAGAGAGAGAAGAGAAAGTAGCTAGCTGGCGAAGATGGACGTTGTGATAGCAAACATTCTGAAGAATTTGGTGGATTTCACTGTTGAGGCAAATCATTTGAAAGCAATTGTTCTTGAGAAGGAGAGAAAGAGACAGCAGTGCATCATGCGTCAGCGCCGACGACGTTTGTGGATCCACCCCATCACAGCCCAGAGAATTACACGTGGGGTTTATTCTACACTCTACATGGAGCTAAGAGGAAACCCTGAGAAATTTTTCGCATATGTTAGGATGAAAATGGAGAACTTTGATTTATTGTTGGAAAGAATTGGACACCTCATCAGAAGAAGTGACACATATTGCCGCTTCTCCATTTCACTGGCGGAGCGTCTGATGGTTACATTTCGGTAAGCCATATTTAATTTGATCTGCTTGCTTGAGAGCACACTTGCACTGGAATGTTGTTGAGGGTTGTTTGGAATAATTGTTTTTATAGGATCCCCAACTTTTGTAGCTGACTTATAATTGTTATGTTATTGCTGTGAATTGGAAATCATTTTAAACTTTTGTTTTTTTCACAGATTCCTTGCAACTGGAGAATCCCTTTTGTCACTCCATTTCCAGTACAGACTTGGGATTTTCACCATATCTGGAATTGTGAAGTACACATGCCGTGCATTGTGGGACTCTTTAGTTGACGAATTTATACCAGAGCCCACAATGGAGAGATGGCTTGAAATTGCTGACAAGTTCCAAAAAATATGTCAGTTTCCTAATTGCTTGGGTGCAGTGGACGGGAAACATATCCGCATCGTCTACTGTATTATCACCCATCCCTTGAAGATTGTGAGGGAAACGTTCAGAAAAGGCACATATGTTGGCGGAGTGTTGGAAAGGAGTACTTCATCTTGCCTGGAAGTTGGCTGAGCTCCTGACCCGGAGGACACGGCACGGATGCAGACACCTGTACCACAACAGACTGTGAGTAAAGCTTTGGAAGTGTCACTTCACCTACACTGCCCTGGGACTACAACCCTGCCTGTGGAGGGCTATAACATCATTGCTGCACCACACCATCTGTCCCAGATCCCAGAGGATCTGTCTGCAGCGTCAGCTTAACATCTTCCTTGCCGAACACCACAGGTGGCGTCACGAATCACTTATAAACTTTCACCACCATAAGCACACTGAAACAACCCCTTTGGCAATGGAGCCCAAGGGCCACGGACCGGGTCACTGCTGCCGTGACAACTCCTGTTGAGACGATCAACCGGCCCGGTACCGAGTACCTCACGGCCCTGGCGAGTGAGGGCGCTCCAACTTGGCATCACGAACAGGATGACGAGACCCGGTGCCACCGGGTTCTGTGTGCCTACGATTTATTGGACTTAACAGCTTGTAAAAATGTGCAGAACCAATTTGATAGACTGTAAAATGAGCGCTAAAAATGGCCGCCAGCGTGGAGAAGAAGGGCGTGACAACATGGGTGGTCCTAAGAAAAGACCGCAAACTGTCCTGGGCCTCCCCTGTCTGAACTTCTATGCGACAGCAACATGGCCCACTGCCCAAGGAGTTCGTATACTGGCGTGGTATGGAGGAGTAGGAAGAAGGAGGATCGGGAGCCGGTGGTGGGAAAAGAGTCCAGACAGGAAGAGAAAAGAGAGAACGCCATGATGGAAGGAGAGAAGAGGCCTGAAGAGCGAATGGAGGTTAAGCTGAACCTTCCCGGCGCAATGGCTGAAGGTTCCGATCTGGCTTCCAATCTGGACCGTCAACAGCTGGAGGATGAGATTACCCGGCTGACTCACGAACTGCAGCTGAAGCAGGAGGCGCTTTGGATGAAGAAATGGCAGCATGCCCGGGAGTGGCCACCATCCGCGGTACCCCAGTCACCAGTACCCGCCACTGCTGCACCGGATCTCCTCCAGGCAAACCCTGTGGAACTTGCGGCTGCTGCCATACCACCGGTAGCATCTATCACCGCCGCCCCGCTGTCACCGTCGCTGGGAGAGGCCTGCCAGGAGGAGTTGTCCGAGGGCCTGGGAGCTGAAGTGGAGGAAGAAGTAGAGCTCCCGCCTGGACCTGACGCGGCCGCGCAGGTCCCACCGGAGACCCCCGTGAACCCGGAGCCACCATCTGCTCCACCACCGACGACATCCGGACAGACTACCCCTGTGGATACCCCTGCAGCTGCCCACCATCTCAAGCCTGCACCAGAGCCGGAACACCGCCAGGAGGCCCCAGGTACGTCGGCTGTCCCTGCACCTGGGACGGCCCTGGGGTGTACGCCAGTGGCAGCGTCAGGACAGGTCGTGCTGGACCTTGTCTGGGACCGGGACTCTGATCCTTGGGGGGAATGCCTGAACCCCTAGTGGTAGTGCCCCTGTCCACCGTGGGTAGTGGCAGGCTCCGGGAAGAGGAAGATGAGACACGGGCTCGTTGCCAGGAGACCATCCACCAGCTGGCAGCGGAGCAGAGAGAAAGCATACAGAGGAGACTGGCTGTGCTAGGCTCAGATCTGGACCGGAAAGAAAGGGTCCGTACCGGTCACTTTGGTCCCCGGGACTCGGCAGGATCGGGACAGGTACTGAATGTGAACCAAGAACGGGGGTTCGGTTTCATCGCCGACCCCAAACGGATCTCCGACCTTTAACCAGCGGGATGTGGAGTCACACCTGAGGAAGGGACACCCTGCTAGAGATCTGCAACCGGGGGAATATGTAACCTTCACCCGGCATGAGGGGTTAAGAGGTTGGTACGCCATGAACATCCGCCGCATCCCTGAGGATTTTATTGCAGCCTATAAGAAGGAGAAGGCGCATGTACCCCCAGCAGGAATGCCTCCTAGGGTAGTGGTTGCACCTACCAACACCAGACAGGCTATATCTACCTCTGTCATCCACCCCATGGTACAGGTAGCTACACCCACTGTACCACAGGCAGCAATTGCACCAGCTGCCACCACCTTGTCCTATGTGAACCAGTCAGCAGAAAGAGGAAAGCCTGAAGTTCTCCCCTGGAAGCAGCAAAAGAGACCAGCTTTCACCACCCCAGGAGGAGACCACTATTAAAGAACATTTCCCAAATAACTAACTTTTGTTACCCTGGAGGGTATTAGCACCATTGTGCCTGTTTTTTCTGTTTTTTTTGTTCATCATGATTTTCTCATTTAACTGTTTCCAGTTTTGTTGCCCAGTCTAGTTGGCAGCCTTTACACTTGAACTGTGGAGATCATTGACACTGATTGATCCAGAACTGTCATGTAAATAGTTTGCACCTCTTTAGGTGCTCTCTCTTGGTTTTACATAGGACTTTCCTGGAATAAGGACTACCTCATTTCCTTGTTGAGTAGGGACATTTCAAGACGTGTTGGCTGGACCAGTGTCTACTCTTTATAGAACTGCACTTAAAGAAAAATTGATGATGCTTAGTATTTTTGTAATAAAGAAGTAAATAGTGATAGTGTTTATAGATTTTACAGAGAATGTTTTATGATGTTTAAGAACAAGAGAGTATATATATTGAAGTCTGAATAAAGATTTAAAATTTTAGGTGACGAACCAGGTAGCCACGGTTGTCACTTAGGCTTTAAGAAACTAGTAAATGTGAAGGAAAAGAGAAAGTGAAGAAGTGTGTTAATGATGATACTTGAAGTGGTAGTGAGTTATTGCCAAAAGCACTTTTGAATTAGGTACTATAGTAAAGTATAGATATTTAGTTAAATTGTTTGTAACGTTCAAGAATGAGTGCCTCCCACATTGGGACGTTTAGATAAGAACTGTTTATTAGCATTATAAAAATTTTGTATGTTCCTGTATTTGTCAACCTTTGTTTTCTTGCAGCTCGCGGACGTGCTGTATTTAACGGGGGGTATGTGGCGCCCCTGGGGGTTCAGTCGCCACAGAGGTACTGCACCTTCTCTTGAGGTGTGGTGCCCCACTATCCAGGTAAGGTGGAGACACCTGACCACACTCCAACACCTGCATCCCACACAACATAGTAGTGTAGCAAAGCACCCTTTGGTGGCTCTCTGCTTGGAACACGAAGCATGCTGGGAGGCGGGTGGAGTTTAGTTTGCACTAAAAGAGCGGGAAGAAAATAGGATTTAGTTAGTTAGTCACAGGAGTCTGACAAGGTCAATCTGTGAAAGGAGATCCCCTGAGTGGGATGGATGAAGGAAGTGCTGCAGCCGACCTCAGTGATCTGGGTCCACTGGCACAAGAAAGGAACATTGATAGAAAGCCTGACTCTCCATAAGAAAGAAAGGATTGATATGGAACGTGAGGAGAATAAGCGAACAAGGACCAGGGTTAGAGGAGAACCCTTCCCAAGTTCTAAGCGCAAGGCCGGTGTCCGGTCCCCGAGGTTGTATCGATACTAATGGTCCTGCAGCAGACACCGGAGGAATAGAAGTAGTGACCACTTTATTCCCACACCAGACTTGGGGGCACAACAGCAACGTGTGTGAGCCGGGACTAGGTAGAAGGAGTCCCCGAAGCAGGCTACAGCTGTCTGCCATACAAGTAGAATTCTTAGGAACATCTGACAGGAGGAACTCCAGTGTAACTCAGTACTGTGAGTACTTCGCTAAAAGGAGCTAAGAGGGAGACGTTCAGAAAAGGCACATATGTTGGTGGAGTGTTGGAAAGGAGTACTTCATCTTGCCTGGAAGTTGGCTGAGCTCCTGACCCGGAGGACACGGCACAGATGCGGGCACCTGTACCACCACAGACTGTGAGTAAAGCTTTGGAACTACATGCCCTGGTGTCCTCCACTTATTCCTGCGTCAACCTGCTCGACACTGCTACATCCCTCCTGCGCCCGACACTACACTATCCAAGTGTCACTTCACCTACACTGCCCTGGGACAATAGCCCTGCCTGTGGAGGGCTATAACATCATTGCTGCACCACACCATCTGTTCCAGAGGATCTGTCTGCAGTGTCGGCTTAACATCTTCCTTGCCGAACAACACAGGTGGCGTCACGAATCACTTATAAACTTTCACCACCATAAGCACACTGAAACAACCCCGTTTGCAATGGAGACCCAGGGCCGCGGACTGGGTCACTGCTGCCATGACAACTCCCGTTGAGAAGATCAACCGGCCCAGTACCGAGTACCCCACGGCCCTGGCGAGTGAGGGCGCTCCACTTCCACCATACAAATGAAATCCTGAAAACAGAACCCAAATAGGGTCCACGAGGACTGAAGGTTGGGAAACACTGGTTTACATGCAGCCACATTACGAAAATGTGTATACTTACGGTTTTGAATCTTGGCCCGAGCATCGAGGTCCTCCCAGTTGGCCACAAGTTGGGCACAGATTTCCTCCCACATCTTCCGTGTCACTATGAGATCGGCATGTCGGCAGTCCCCCATGTTCCACAGCGACTTCCTTTCTCGGACCAGATCAATGAGGAGGTCAATGTCCAGCCCCTCCTCCTCACCATCCGAGTCAGGAGCACGCTGCGAATCCTGTTAAAGGAAAAAAAAATAAATGTTACCCTCAAAACTAGACAAAAAAAAAACCATCAATAAACATTCTACCAAAAAGACCAAAAAAAAATTTTTTACAAATAAGTATCAAAAAAAGGGTGTAAAATTTTTTTTTAAAAAAAATTAGAAAAAAGGCCAATAAAATTTGTAACAAATTATTTTGAAAAAAAGGGCAAAAAAAAAATTATAAAGTGCCAAAACTATTTAAACCAAAAATTTTGAATAAATTGGAAAAAAAAAGGGGGAAATAATAAGGTAAAATTTTTTTTAGAAATAATTAAAATAAAGGTGAAGAAAAAAAAGGTACTTACACGAGGACGACTGCCGTGTTGCACATGCCGACTGCCCTGGGAGACACTTTGAGGACCTCTTGAACGGCCAAAAGATTCCGAAGACTATAATAAAAAACATAAAACAAAATACATTTGTGCTTGGATGTAGGCATATGTGCTGTGTGCAGTGTGATATCTGCAATCATCTATTTTTATTTGTTGTCTGCAGTGTGGTGTCTGTACTAAATAGTTTTATATGTGTTGAGTGTACTGTGATGTATGCAAGAAACTTACGAATTGCGAGCCCACTCCAAGTATCTCTCCACCCCTTCTTTCTTCTTCTTGGAGCACCTCTTCATCTTCAAAATCCTTTCAAGAAAAAAATAAAAAAAACATTAAAAAATATATTAATCTATATAAATATATATATATATATATCTTATCATGTCAGGTTTGTCTGTCTGTCACAAAAATCACACGTAGGTGCTTGGTTGGGTTCCGCTAGGGCGCGACAAATCAGTGACAAACGCAGACGCAGTCCGGAGTTCTAAAGACGCACGCCACAACTAACGTCGGTTGATCAGCGGCGCTAGAAAAACATACAATAACAAAATAAAAAAGGAATATAGTCACCATCCAACAGCCCCCAGACTCTGTCCCTACTCTCACCACGCACCAGGCATCTTCCATTCACAGTATATGCTTTGCTCAAAATGCTGATGATGTCACTCTCGCCCAACGTCATGAGCAGTCTTTGGCTCAAAGCATTAATTGGAACAGAAGATGCAAGGAGTGTGTAGAGAACAGAAAGAGTCCGGAGGCCATCAGATAGTGAGTATATAATTTTTTAAAAATATTTAGATCCTATCTTTAACTATTGAAGCTGAATCTACTTTACCAAAAAATTTAAAAAAAAATAAAACATTTTTCACCTGTAAGCGCTGTCGATGCGAGGGAGGGCTCCCAGAAGAAGAAGACATTTGCACTACTGCTGGCGGCGTGTGATGATGGTGGCCAGCGTATGATGCTGGTGGCGTCTGCTGCTGTGCGGCGTCTGGTGCTGGGAGCGTCTCGTGCTGCTGCCCAGCGTCTGCTGCTGGCGG
Organism: Dendrobates tinctorius; assembly: GCF_039654945.1. Taxonomy (NCBI): domain Eukaryota; kingdom Metazoa; phylum Chordata; class Amphibia; order Anura; family Dendrobatidae; genus Dendrobates; species Dendrobates tinctorius. The sequence goes on along the minus strand of NW_027361707.1, from coordinate 31,363,233 downwards.
CATTGGCTGATGCTGGGCGGCGTGTTCTTCAGCTGCGCGGCGTCTGCTACTGGCAGTATGCACTTGAGCTGCGTGGCGTCTGCTGCTGGCGGCATGCACTTCAGCTGCGCGGCGTCTGCTGCTGCTGGCGGCGTTAGATCCTGGCCGCCGTCTACAACTGTCGCTGGCAACATCTGCTGCTGCTTGCGGCCTCCGCTGCTGGCTGGCTGATGCCTTGATGGCCTTTGGGATGTTTCCTTGGCAGGCTCCATGGTAGTGGCTGAGGGTGAGGGCCCCACTGGCATAATATATGATTCCTGTGGGTTGGCCAACTTCTGAGCATGCTCAGATGTGAAAACCGGATCCGGCCACCGGATTCTTCTTTTGCCGGATCCGGTGCATTGCAGCGTCCATAGACTTCAATTGTTGCAAAAAAACGGCATCGCTGGATCCGGCGTTTCTGGCTTTTTTTCCGGAGACAAAAAACGTTACTGTTGCCGTTTTTTTCAGGCGCCGGAATGTAACGTTTCGCAAAAAACGGACGAAACCCAAGGCCATGCAGCATGATACAGCGCTAATACAAGTCAATGGGTAAAAACCGGATCCGGCTTCAGATTTAGCCGGATCCGTTTTTAAAAAAAAAGCCGGATCGGGCCTGACGGGAAAAAACTGATGTGTGAAAGTAGCCTAAGTGATTTGAAGTGACTTTTGGGACCTATATGATAGAAAATAACTAAAATAGTGACACCATTCTAAAAACTGCACCCTATTAAGGGGCTCAAAACCACATTCAAGAAGTTGATTAACCCTTCAGGTGCTTCACAGGAATTTTTGGAATGTGAAAGGAAAACTTGAACATTATTTTTTTTTCACAAAAATTTCACTTTAGATCCAAATTATTTTAGTTTAACAAAGGTAACAGGAAAAGATAGACCCCAAAATTTGCTGTGCAATTTTACCTTAGGATACCCAAACTGTTTGGGCACATGGCAAGGCTCGGGACGGAAGGAGCACCATTTGAGTTTTTGAAAGCAAAATTTGCTGGAATCATTAGGGGTTAGCATGTTGTGTTTGGACAGCCCCTGATGTGCCTACAAAAGTGATGCCATTTTGGAAACTAGACCCCTCAGGGAAACTTACCGTATATACTCACTTATAAGCTGAGATTTTCAGCCCATTTTTTGGGCTGAAAATCCCCCTCTCGGCTTATACGCGAGTTATATAGCCAGGGGGTAGGTGGGGGAGGGGGAGTGGGGTGTCACAACATACTGACCCCCCTGGCATGGTCTCTGCAGCCTCCCTGCTTGTCCACGGTCTCCCTTCCTTCCTACAGCGGTCACATGGTACCGCTCATTAAAGTCATGAATATGTGCACATTTATGACTTAATGAGCGGTACCACGTGACCGCTGAAGGAAGGAAGACCGTGGAAGAACACGGCTGCTGAGACACACCAGGGGGAGGTAAGTATATGCTATATTCACCTGTCCAGGTTCCACCGCTGCTCGCCGCTGTCTGCCAGCCGGGTCTCTCTGTCAGTGACGTCATTTTGCTCATTCGTGAAATGATTGACAGACTGCTTACAAGGACCAGATTACCCACAAAAGAGCGTTCCTAGGAACATTCTTTTCCGATAATCAGACAGTGGAAATACAGTTTCAAGAGGATTGTCCATGTATGAGGATAAAGTGTGAGGGCACTCTAGTGACTGCAAACTTTTGAATTGTGACAGCGTGCGGTTCACACACTGTCACGATTTCACGGTATTGCCAGTGAGGGTGAGCAGTCACATAACCACCTGTATGCGATTTGCATACCCACTGTCACAATTCGAGTAGTCTCAAATGGCTTCTTACAATAGAAGTAAATGGAGAGAAGTCAAATACGTCTAGTCAGCACCTGACCACATATATGCAAATCACATACTTGTAGTCATGTGGTCGCTTACTTGCACGGGCCATACCCTCAAGATTGTGTATGCACTGCACGCTATCACGATTCAGAAGTTTGCAGTCGCAGGGTGGGCCATTTATAATAAATAATAATCTTTATTTTTATATAGCGCTAACATATTCCGCAGCGCTTTACATTTTTCACACATTTTCACTGTCCCTAATGGGGCTCACAATCTAAATTCCCTATCAGTATGTCTTTGGAGTGTGGGAGGAAACCGGAGTACCCGGAGGAAACCCACGCAAACACGGGGAGAACATACAAACTCCTTGCAGATGTTGTCCTTGGTGGGATTCGAACCCAGGACCCCAGCGCTGCAAGGCTGCAGCGCTAACCACTGAGCCACCGTGCTGCCCCATGCCCGTGCGGCCATTTATATGGATGCACCTAAAAAAATGGGAATGGTTGGTGATATCAACTTCCTGCTTGTGGCACATTAGTATATGGGAGGGGGAAAACTATTCAACATGGGTGGTGACCATGGCGGCCATTTTGAAGTCAGCCATTTTGGATCCAACTTTTTAATGGCCCACCCAGGTGTATCCATATAAATGGCCCACCCTGTACTATTAGTGCAGCCTGTTCAGATAAACAGGGGCTTTAACGGTGAGGGGGCACTCAGCCAATACCCACAATGCACATCAACAAATACACAGGATGGAATAGGCCCACTCATTCTGCCTGTCACTGCTGCGACCGACATTTACACAGGAGGTGGCAGGTGGTCCACTCCATTTGTAAAGCTTGCAGCCTGCAATGATCCCCGCTGCATCCTCACCACTACTGGAGTTACCGCCTCACCAGTACCGGAGCTGCTGCTGAACCCCCCCCAACCTACTGTCTCCTTCCCCACCATCCGGTAGAATGTAAGCCCAAAAGGGCAGGGTCCTCTCTCCCCTCTATATCAGTCTGTGATTGTTAGTTTGTTTACTGTAAGTGATATCTGTGAACTGTATGTAACCCCTTCTTATGTACAGCACCAACTGTGGTTAGTTTTAACAAATTATAATGATTATATTGCACATAAAAACCGTGCATCTATTCCTATCCTGTGTGATACTGACTGCTGAGCCGTGTATCTAATCCTATTTTGTGTGATACTCTCTGCTGAGCCGTGTATCTAATCCTATCCTGTGTGATACTGACTGCTGAGCTGTGTATCTAAGCCTATCCTGTGTGATACTGACTGTTGAGCCGTGTATCTAATACTATTCTGTGTGATACTGTGTGCTGAGCTGCGTATCTAATCCTATCCTGTGTGATACTGTCTGCTGAGCCGTGTATCTATTCCTATCCTGTGTGATACTGATTGTTGAGCTGTGTATCATCCTATCCTCTGTGATACTGACTGCTGAGCCATGTATCTAATCCTATCCTGTGTGATACTGCCTGCTGAGCTGTGTATCTATTCCTATCCTGTGTGATACTGATTGCTGAGCTGTGTATCTAATCCTATCCTGTGTGATACTGTCTGCTGAGCCGTGTATCTAATCCTATCCGGTGTGATACTGGGCTCCCCCTGCAGTCTGTGTCAGAGGGTGGTCTGTGTTGGCGCGGTAATAAATTGTGTTATTTCCAGCTTTACAGAAGGACAAAAACACCATAGAAATGACAAGAATAATAGGCCTCAAATACCACAACTGTCTACAATGAAAACTGTTGCTGAGAGCAACCAATCACAGCTCATTTTTCATCTTTTAAACAGCTCTGGGACAGCGTGGCAAGATTTGAGTGGTCACTTTTGTGTTTGGACTTTTATGTGGCGAGGTTGGTGTATGTGTGGTGAAATGTGTGCTGAGGGTGGTATATGTGTTGAAGCACGTGGTAGTGTGTGGCGCATTTTGTGTGTGAGCTCATATCCCCGTGTGTGGTGAGTATCCCATGTCAGGGCCCCACCTTAGCAACTGTACGGTATATACTATTTGGCGCCATCGCTCTCATTCTTTCAGTCCCCCTTGTTCACATCTGGCAGCTGTCAATTTGCCTCCAACACTTTTCCTTTCATTTTTCCCCATTATGTAGATAGGGGCAAAATTGTTTGGTGAATTTGAACGCGCGGGGTTAAAATTTCGCCTCACAACATAGCCTATAACGCTCTTGGGGTCCATACGTGTGACTGTGCCAAATTTTGTGGCTGTAGCTGCAACGGTGTGGATGCCAATCCCGTACATACATGCATACATACATACATACACACCCACATTGAGCTTTATATATTAGATTTATTCATTTTTCTATGAAAAATTTGATTTTTTTCATGACACATTGTACTTTATGTTAGTGGCAAATATACATCTATGTATATACCAATGGCGCTAAGGCGTACAACCACAGAGCACAAAGCGGCAAGTATTAGGACAACACACCACTCAAATTGTCTCCATAAAAATAATAATAAATAAACCTTGTATAAACTTGCGCTAATTGAATGTGTCCTGGTTAAAAAACATAAAATTGAAAGGAGATATCCTATGAAGAGATCTGTTACCTTCAATGGAGCTAAAACTGGCAAGCACGGAGTAGAGTCTTCAGAAGACAGATAAATGTCCAGGTCCTTCCCAAAGATACTCCCAGACACAGAAATATATGAAGTCACTGGAGCTAAAGGGTGCTACCTCCTAGCATGCCGCCGTCCCGGCCGGTGACTGGCGTGCAGCTGGAGGTATGTCACGGCAGGCTGTAGAGGTAACAGCCGCCGCTTGCAAAAGCAGGCCTGCAAGGTCCGAAAACGCTGAAGGACCTTGCGTGACGTCACAGTCACGTGGGAGGTCACGTGACAGGCAAGGAAGCGCTATGAGGCGCTGAAGGGGCCAGAATGCAATTACAAATCCTACGCGTTGCAGAATTCACTGATTCCTTCTTCAGGGATGGCCCCCTGGGACAAGAGTAACCCTTATATAGCCTCCAGTATATAGCCTCCAGTGACAAAACATCATATTATATATTAAAAGCAAATAGCTCAATTTCGCTGTTTAAACCATTTGGAATCAGAGTATTTAATTCAAATATCCATTTGCTTTCTACCCTGGACATTTGATGGATAAAGTTACCTTTCCTAAAGCTTCTTTTAACAATTTGGATCCCAGTCACCTTAGTGTCCCTTAAAGAACTCCCATGATGTGTAAGGTAATGATTAGAAAGGGGGTGACCTGTGAATTTCTTACAAATATTTCATAGATGTTCCCCAATTCTGACATTTAGGGGACGTATCGTTTGTCCTATATATAATTTATCACATGGACATGTGATACAATATATCACCCCCTTCGTGTCACAAGTGATGAAATCACGAATCTAAATCTCCATAGACTTATTCACAATGGAGAGTTGTTTCTTACTGCCTAATTTTCTGCAAGGTGCACATTTTTTGCAGGGAAAAAACCATTTAATTGCTGTTGTAGATGGGAATTGGGACCTGGTGTTGATATAGAGATAGAAGGGGCTACCAGGTTACCCAAATTGTTTGCCCTTCTAAAGACAAACCTGGGGCGAGCTGGCAGAACTTCCCCTATGGTTTTATCATTTTTGAAAAAAACCCCGTGTTTATTTACAATTTTTCTGAGAATTTGACTATTTGCATTATATTGAGTGATGATAGGAATCACATCTATAATGGAATTTTCTTTATTTTTTATTTTATGTCTGAGGAATTGCTCCCTCGGTATGTTCCCAATATGTTCCCTGGTGGCTCGCAGGGATTGGGTATCATATCCTTTTTGGCAGAATTTTTTAATTAGAGTTTCAGCTTCAGTTAGATAGTCCTGTGACTTGGAGCAGTTTCTATGAGCCCGTATAAATTGACTCTTTGGAATATTAAGAAGCCAACTTGGGAGATGGCAGCTTTCTAATGAAATATAGTTGTTTGAGTCAGTGGGTTTATGAAATAGTTGTGTCTGGATGGTGTTATCCTCGATAAAGATTTTTAGGTCTAAAAAGTTAATCTCCGTGAGACTAGTAGTTGCAGTGAATTTTAAAAAATAACAATTTTTATTCAATTCATTGATAAAATCAGTTAAAAGAGTAGGCCCACCAGACCAAATAAAGACAATATCGTCTATGAAGCGGTGCCAGAGTACCAGATTCGCGCGCAGCCTGCCCTCGGGAAAGATGGTTTCATGTTCCCACTTGCCGACATACAGATTTGCATAACTGGGCGCGAATCTGGTACCCATTGCGGTCCCCCACTTCTGGGAGTAGTAGTTCGCTCCATAGTAGAAATAGTTGTGAGTGAGTATAAAATAAATACAATCAACAATAAAAGCGATTTGGTCGCTAGGTAAGCTTTTAGCCTCTGACATAAAAAATTCCGCAGATTTGCAACCCTTTTCATGTTCAATAACTGTATAGAGGGAAGTTATATCTAAAGTCCCTAAGATGAAATGGTCCTTCCATTCTATAGTATTTAAAACCTGTAAAACGTGAGTAGTGTCCTTCAGATAGGCTGGAAGAGCAGGGACTAGTTTGTGTAAGTGGTAATCCACAAATTTAGAGAGGTTAGCTGTAAGGCCGCCAATAGCCGATATTATTGGTCGGCCAGGGGGTTTGATCAAACTCTTGTGAATTTTTGGGATGTAATAAAAGTATGGTATCCTAGGATGAGTGGTGTTGATAAAATCAAATTCCTCTTTTTTTATATAACCCTTATCAAAGCCACGTTTGATGAGGACCTGCATTTCTGCAAGGTACCTTTCTGAAGGATCACTGTCCAATAATTCATAGGTACGTGAATCCGACAGTATCCTTAGAGACTCTCCCTCATAGTCAGAAGTGTTCAACATCACTATACTACCCCCTTTGTCAGCCGGTCTTATTGTGATCGCATGGTTTGTCTGGAGCCGTTTTATAGCTGAACGTTCTCTGCCAGATAAATTATACCTAAATTTTCTGCATCTTTTGTCAGATATACTCCTAATGTCCTGTATCACGTTGTTTTGAAATGCCTCAAAGGCTTCTGAGTATTCTTGAATCGGGTTGAAGTTGGATTTCTTTTTTAAACCGGTATGTTGATAAGGGTCTATAATTTCAAGCGGATTCGTGACATCGCTAGAAGTCACTCTTTTTTTCATATAAAATTTTTTTATGGCTAATCTCCTCATAAAAGTTTTGATACCTATAAAAGCCTGAAATTTGTTAAAACCCACACTGGGTGCAAACTTGAGGCCTTTACTCAGTAAGCCTTTCTCATTGTCATTTAAACTGTAGTCACTGAGATTAAAAAATTTTTGTTCTGAGTGGCTTACTTGATCCTCTGGTGTTTGTTGCTTATTCTTTTTTTGGTAGATTTCCCACCCCTATATCCCCTCTGCCGTATTTTCTTGGACCCACCTGAAAAAACGGCAAATGGCTTTGTTTAGTTTTGGGTTTATTTTTTGTGAGAAGAGTACCCTCATTCAAGGCTGGGGGCAATTGAATGGGATTATTATTAGAAGTAGAAGGATAGTTCGCTGTACTTACAAGAGGAGAAAATCTATTTTGAATGGGAATAGCGGGTACTGGTGTTGATGCGGTTACCGCCGTCTCCCCGAGTTGGATATTCTCTACATTAGAATCCCCACATTGTATATGGGCTGTCTCATGTCCATTGTTAACATTGATATCGTCCATACCAGAGGTTAAATGGATCGAAAATCTTTCGTTGAAGATAAAAGAGAAGAATTTTCCTGTCCATGCACTTCATCAAGGGTCACCAATGGGTTAAATGGTCTGAAATAGACATGGCTTTCCTCAATATGAGAATCAGTACTGCAAATAGTGGGATGATGCCAGCGTGTCGAATGATGTTGATTGCCTGAATCGTTACCAAAATCTCTCCCAAATATCTTTTTTTTCCTTTCTATGATCTCCTTTTCCTTTACATGCATCCTTCTCCGTATACTAGCGGAAAGGTGTATTATATCAGGATGTTTTTCGTATGCTTTTATAACTTCAAATAAGCTGGAGATTTCATCCCTAATCTTAATCAAGCCATCCTTTCTTTTCTTGATAATAAAGGATACTGCTTTTTTGGAGAAGTCATGGAACATACTGTCCCATTCAGCTAAAGTGTCCCCATCACCAATATCCCCCGAAAGGGGTTTATATACAACAAGACCCTTAGGGATGATGTCCCTGGAAATGTACCTTTCCAATGTGGCAATCTCCCATAGGTCCCTCATCTCTTTTATGAGAAGTTGTTCCAATGTTTTCAAAGAACTGATACCTAGATTGATATCTTCTTTACTATAGGGGACTGATACTTCTTCATGTGGAGAGCAAAAAAACCTTTGAATGTTGCATAGTCTTTCTTTCCTATCAGACCATAGACTAGCCATATTGTGGTCTTTTAAGGGCAACGGAGAATAAAAATTTGTACCAAAAACAGAAGTTTTTGTAAAAACGCTGCTGCCGCTTGGTGAGTGGTAAATAATAAAAATGCAATATATATATGTATATACCAATGGCGCTAAGGCGTACAACCACAGAGCACAAAGCGGCAAGTATTAGGACAACACACCACTCAAATTGTCTCCATAAAAATAATAATAAATAAACCTTGTATAAACTTGCGCTAATTGAATGTGTCCTGGTTAAAAAACATAAAATTGAAAGGAGATATCCTATGAAGAGATCTGTTACCTTCAATGGAGCTAAAACTGGCAAGCACGGAGTAGAGTCTTCAGAAGACAGATAAATGTCTAGGTCCTTCCCAAAGATACTCCCCGACACAGAAATATATGAAGTCACTGGAGCTAAAGGGTGCTACCTCCTAGCATGCCGCCATCCCGGCCGGTGACTGGCGTGCAGCTGGAGGTATGTCACGGCAGGCTGTAGAGGTAACAGCCGCCGCTTGCAAAAGCAGGCCTGCAAGGTCCGAAAATGCTGAAGAACCTTGCGTGACGTCACAGTCACGTGGGAGGTCACGTGACAGGCAAGGAAGCGCTATGAGGCGCTGAAGGACCCAGAATGCAATTAAAAATCCTACGTGTTGAGGAATTTACTGATTCCTTCTTCAGGGATGGCCCCCTGGGACAAGAGTAACCCTTATATAGCCTCCAGTGACAAAACATCATATTATACATTAAAAGCAAATAGCTCAATTTCGCTGTTTAAACCATTTGGAATCAGAGTATTTAATTCAAATATCCATTTGCTTTCTACCCTGGACATTTGATAGATAAAGTTACCTTTCCTAAAGCTTCTTTTAACAATTTGGATCCCAGTCACCTTAGTGTCCCTTAAAGAACCCCCATGATGTGTAAGGTAATGATTAGAAAGGGGGTGACCTGTGAATTTCTTACAAATATTTCGTAGATGTTCCCCAATTCTGACATTTAGGGGACGTATCGTTCGTCCTATATATAATTTATCACATGGACATGTGATACAATATATCACCCCCTTCGTGTCACAAGTGATGAAATCACGAATCTGAATCTCCATAGACTTATTCACAATGGAGAGTTGTTTCTTACTGCCTAATTTTCTGCAAGGTGCACATTTTTTGCAGGGAAAAAAACCATTTAATTGCTATTGTAGATGGGAATTGGGACCTGGTGTTGATATAGAGATAGAAGGGGCTACCAGGTTACCCAAATTGTTTGCCCTTCTAAAGACAAACCTGGGGCGAGCTGGCAGAACTTCCCCTATGGTTTTAGCATTTTTCAAAATACCCCAGTGTTTATTTACAATTTTTCTGAGAATTTGACTATTTGAATTATATTGAGTGATGATATACTCACTCACAACTATTTCTACTATGGAGCGAACTACTACTCCCAGAAGTGGGGGACCGCAATGGGTACCAGATTCGCGCCCAGTTATGCAAATCTGTATGTTGGCAAGTGGGAACATGAAACCATCTTTCCCGAGGGCAGGCTGCGCGCGAATCTGGTACTCTGGCACCGCTTCATAGACGATATTGTCTTTATTTGGTCTGGTGGGCCTACTCTTTTAACTGATTTTATCAATGAAATGAATAAAAATTGTTATTTTTTAAAATTCACTGCAACTACTAGTCTCACGGAGATTAACTTTTTAGACCTAAAAATCTTTATCGAGGATAACACCATCCAGACACAACTATTTCATAAACCCACTGATTCAAACAACTATATTTCATTAGAAAGCTGCCATCTCCCAAGTTGGCTTCTTAATATTCCAAAGAGCCAATTTATACGGGCTCATAGAAACTGCTTCAAGTCACAGGACTATCTAACTGAAGCTGAAACTCTAATTAAAAAATTCTGCCAAAAAGGATATGATACCCAATCCCTGCGAGCCACCAGGGAACATATTGGGAACATACTGAGGGAGCAATTCCTCAGACATAGAATAAAAAATAAAGAAAATTCCATTATAGATGAGATTCCTATCATCACTCAATATAATTCAAATAGTCAAATTCTCAGAAAAATTGTAAATAAACACTGGGGTATTTTGAAAAATGATAAAACCATAGGGGAAGTTCTGCCAGCTCGCCCCAGGTTTGTCTTTAAAAGGGCAAACAATTTGGGTAACCTGGTAGCCCCTTCTATCTCTATATCAACACCAGGTCCCAATTCCCATCTACAACAGCAATTAAATGGTTTTTTCCCTGCAAAAAATGTGCACCTTGCAGAAAATTAGGCAGTAAGAAACAACTCTCCATTGTGAATAAGTCTATGGAGATTCAGATTCGTGATTTCATCACTTGTGACACGGAGGGGGTGATATATTGTATCACATGTCCATGTGATAAATTATATATAGGACGATCGATACGTCCCCTAAATGTCAGAATTGGGGAACATCTACGAAATATTTGTAAGAAATTCACAGGTCACCCCCTTTCTAATCATTACCTTACACATCATGGGGGTTCTTTAAGGGACACTAAGGTGACTGGGATCCAAATTGTTAAAAGAAGCTTTAGGAAAGGTAACTTTATCCATCAAATGTCCAGGGTAGAAAGTAAATGGATATTTGAATTAAATACTCTGATTCCAAATGGTTTAAACAGGGAAATTGAGCTATTTGCTTTTAATGTATAATATGTAGAGTTGAGCGATACCGTCCGATACTTCAAAATATCGGATCGGAATGGATCGGCCGATCTTTAAAAAAAGTATCGGTATCGCCGATGCCGATACCGGAAGTCCCATTCAAGTCTATGAGACTTCCGGTATCGGAATTGGAAAAACCCTTTCCTGCCCTTGTACAGCCTCTCGGGGGTCTGTACGGGCCTTCCGGGGGTCTCTGCCGGCCTGCCGGGGGTCTGTGCCGGCCTGCCGGTGGGCTGTGCGGACTGCCCGGGGTCTGTGCACCCTGTGGGGGTCTGTACCGGCCTGCCGGGGGGCTGTGCTGATGTCTGGGGGTCTGTGCAGTCCCATCTACTACAAGTCCCATCGGGCGATGCCTGCTACCATGACAGTGATTGACACATTAGCCAATGATGGGACAGTAGTAGTCCCATCATCCGGCTAATGTGTTAAATGTAAAAAAAAAAAAATACTACATACATACATACTACATGCATGCTACATACATACTACATGCTACATACATAGTACATATATACTACATATATACTACATGCATGCTACATACATGCTACATACATACTACATACATACTACATACATGCTACATGCTACATACATACTACATACATACTACATGCTACATACATACTACATATATGCATCATACATACTACATGCTACATACATACTACATACATACTACATATATACTACATGCATGCTACATACATACTGCATGCATGCTACATACATACTACATGCATGCTACATACATACTACATGCTACATACATACTACATACATACTACATACATACTACATGCATGCTACATGCTACATACATGCTACATACATACTACATGCTACATACATACTACATATATACTACATGCATGCTACATACATACTACATGCTACATACATACCACATATATACTACATGCATGCTACATACATGCTACATGCTACATACATACTACATACATACTACATGCATGCTACATACATACTACATGCTACATACATACCACATATATACTACATACATACTACATACATGCTACATGCATGCTACATACAATACATTCATACAATACATACATAAACATACAGTACATATAACATAGAGTAACATACTTACCAATACTTGTCACATTGTTCCCCGAAGCCATTGTCGTCTACGGAATAAATATTAACATAACAAACCACAAAAATACTCACCCATGATCCGAAGCAGTCCACGAGTGTGTCCCACGACGATCTTGGGTAGAGAACTGCAGCATCAGCTGATGGTGCCGCTCTCTACAGGCTGCAGGAATTGGATTCCTGCAGCCCGTAGAGAGCGGCAGCATCAGCTGATGCTGCAGTTCTCTACCCAAGATCGTCGTGGGACACACTCGTGGACTGCTTCGGATCATGGGTGAGTATTTTTGTGGTTTGTTATGTTAATATTTATTCCGTAGACGACAATGGCTTCGGGGAACAATGTGACAAGTATTGGTAAGTATGTTACTCTATGTTATATGTACTGTAAGTCTATGTATGTATTGTATGAATGTATTGTATGTAGCATGCATGTAGTATGTATGTAGCATGTATGTAGTATGTATGTAGTATATATGTGGTATGTATGTAGCATGTAGTATGTATGTAGTATGTATGTAGTATGTATGTAGCATGTATGTAGCATGCATGTAGTATATATGTGGTATGTATGTAGCATGTAGTATGTAGCATGCATGTAGTATGTATGCAGTATGTATGTAGTATGTATGTAGCATGTAGTATGTATGTAGCATGCATGTAGTATATATGTAGTATGTATGTAGCATGTAGTATGTATGTAGCATGCATGTAGTATGTATGTAGTATATATGTGGTATGTATGTAGCATGTAGTATGTATGTAGCATGCATGTAGTATGTATGTAGTATGTATGTAGCATGCATGTAGCATGTAGTATGTATGTAGCATGCATGTAGTATGTATGTAGTATGTATGTAGTATGTATGTAGCATGTAGTATGTATGTAGCATGCATGTAGTATATATGTAGTATGTATGTAGCATGTAGTATGTATGTAGCATGCATGTAGTATATATGTGGTATGTATGTAGCATGTAGCATGCATGTAGTATGCATGTAGTATGTATGTATGTAGTATTTTTTTTTTTTTTTTTTTACATTCAACACATTAGCCGGATGATGGGACTACTACTGTCCCATCATTGGCTAATGTGTCAATCACTGTCATGGTAGCAGGCATCGCCTGATGGGACTTGTAGTCCCATCGGACGATGCCTGCACAGACTCCCGGACATCAGCACAGCCCCCCGGCAGGCCGGCACAGCCCCCCGGCAGGCCGGTACAGACCCCCACAGGGTGCACAGACCACCGGTAGGCCGGCACAGCCCCCCGGCAGGCCGGTACAGACCCTGGGCAGTCCACATAGCCCCCCGGCAGGCCGGCACAGCCCCCCGGCAGGCCGGCAGAGACCCCCGGAAGGCCCGAAATGACGGCGCATCATGATGACGTCATTTCGGCTGTCAATCAACTTTGAACTTCCGATTCCGATTCCGGAATCCGATATGACAAAAGTATCGGAAGTCAGTATCGGAATTCCGATACCGCTAATATCGGCCGATACCCGATACTTGCGGTATCGGAATGCTCAACACTAATAATATGATGTTTTGTCACTGGAGGCTATATACTGGAGGCTATATAAGGGTTACTCTTGTCCCAGGGGGCTATCCCTGAAGAAGGAATCAGTGAATTCTGCAACGCGTAGGATTTGTAATTGCGTTCTGGCCCCTTCAGCGCCTCATAGCGCTCCCTTGCCTGTCACGTGACTGTGATGTCACGCAAGGTCCTTCAGCGTTTTCGGACCTTGCAGGCCTGCTTTTGCAAGCGGCGGCTGTTACCTCTACAGCCTGCCGTGACATACCTCCAGTTGCACGCCAGTCACCGGCCGGGATGGCGGCATGCTAGGAGGTAGCACCCTTTAGCTCCAGTGACTTCATGTATTTCTGTGTCGGGGAGTATCTTTGGGAAGGACCTGGACATTTATCTGTCTTCTGAAGACTCTACTCCGTGCTTGCCAGTTTTAGCTCCATTGAAGGTAACAGATCTCTTCATAGGATATCTCCTTTCAATTTTATGTTTTTTAACCAGGACACATTCAATTAGCGCAAGTTTATACAAGGTTTATTTATTATTATTGCAAATATACATCTGTACATTTTTGTTTTTGAGAAAATATCTGAAATTTTAGGAAAATTAGTAAAATTAGCAATTTGGAACATTCAATGCCAATAGCCTTAAACCATATAGTCATACCACACAAAATATTTTGTAAATAACATTTCCCATATGTCTACTTTATGTCAGCATTATTCTTCAAATGTCCATTTATTTCATTATGTTAGGAGGTGTTCAAATTTAGCAGAAATGTTTCATTTTTTTCAAGGAAATTTACAAATCCGTTTTTTTAAAGGAACTATTCAGTTTTGAAGGGAATTTGAGGGGCCTATATATTGGGAAAAACCCCAAAAGTTATACCATTTACAAAACTGTATCCCTCAAACTATTCTAAACTGCTGTAAGGAAATTTGTTAATCCTTCAAGTGCTACACAGGAATTAAAGCAAAGTGGATTGAAAAAATGGAAAATGGTAATAGGAGAAAAAGGACCCTAAAATGTATTATCAAATTTCTCATCAAATGTGGCAACATCCCATATGAGGTCAAAAACTGATGTTTGGACACACAGCAAGGCTGGGAAGAGAAAAAATGATGGAATACATTGCAAACATCATGTCTCATTTGCTCATTTATTTGCAAAGCCCCTGAGGTATCAAAACAGCAGAAACCTCTACAAGTGCTTAATAATTTTTCATCAAGTAAAACGTTGTTTTAGCTACAGGTTTGCAAATTTCACAAGGGCTTATGGGAGAAAACAGTTTCTCCCAAATGTGGCAATAACCCATATCTGCAACCCATACCTGCCAATGGCAGGGGTCGAAATGGAAAGCGCGCAAATTTGGGTGGAACAGATTGTGGATGCCATATGGCATTTTTCAGTATTTTATTTTCTATTATTTTTTTATAAAATATTTATTATAATTTTTAGCTTTATAGATTCGTATTATTGCTGTTTTATACATACTGTATATCCAAGAAGTATTGTTTCGGAGATTGACATGCTAAGCATGCCGAGATGAGACTTAAAGCCACAATGCTCCTCTGGGAAATATGCAATTTGTCTCTTCAGAGAGGAAAAGGACTAGAACACTAGTGCCACCTATTGGCAGCAGCAATCCTATAAGTCAAAGTCGACCCTTTATCGAGCCTTGTCACATGACTTAGGATAAAAGCCAAACCAGAATCTCAATTTGCAGACACTGCGTTTCGGGGTACTGCCCCTCATCAGTGAAAAGTGTGAGATCTGGTTTGGCTGTGTGAGAGGTGTCTTGTCTGCAAATTGAGATTCTGGTTTGGCTTTTATCCTAACTCATGTGACAAGACTTGTTAAAGGATTGACAATGACTTTTAGGACTGTTACTTCCTATAAAGTAGAGTTCTAGTCCTCTTCCTCTCTGAACAGACAATTTGCATAGATACTGTATATAATTTATATTTTTTTCTGCAATCTGCAATATTTTTATTTAGCCACTTGATGGCACTGGAGCTCTCGAGAATATTGCCCTATTATACAATATACACTCACTGGCCACTTTATTAGGTACACCATGCTAGTAAGGGGTTGGACCCCCTTTTGCCTTCAGAACTGCCTCAATTCTTCGTGGCAGAGATTCAACAAGGTGCTGGAAGCATTCCTCAGAGATTTTGGACCATATTGACATGATGGCATCACACAGTTGGCGCAGATTTGTCGGCTGCACATCCCTGATGCGAATCTCCCGTTCCACCACATCCCAAAGATGCTCTATTGGATTGAGATCTGGTGACTGAGGAGGCCATTTGAGTACAGTGAACTCATTGTCATGTTCAAGAAACCAATCTGAGATGATTCGAGCTTTATGACATGGCGCATTATCCTGCTGAAAGTAGCCATCAGATGCCTGTTCTTAGCTGAGAGGAGTGGTACCCAGTGTGGTCTTCTGCTGCTGTAGCCCATCTGCCTCAAAGTTCGACGCACTGTGCGTTCAGAGATGCTCTTCTGCCTACCTTGGTTGTAACGGGTGGCAATTTGAGTCACTGTTGCCTTTCTATCAGCTCGAACCAGTATGCCCATTCTCCTCTGACCTCTGGCATCAACAAGGCATTTCCGGCCACAGAACTGCCGCTCACTGGATTTTTTTTCTTTTTCAGACCATTCTCTGTAAACCCTAGAGATGGTTGTGCGTGAAAATCCCAGTAGATCAGCAGTTTCTGAAATACTCAGACCAGCCCTTCTGGCACCAACAATCTTGCCACGTTCAAAGGCACTCAAATCACCTTTCTTCCCCATACTGATGCTCGGTTTGAACTGCAGGAGATTGTCTTGACCATGTCTACATGCCTAAATGCACTGAGTTGCCGCCATGTGATTGGCTGATTAGAAATTAAGTCTTAACACACAGTTGGACAGGTGTACCTAATAAAGTGGCCAGTGAGTGTATATTTTCATAATAGGGTTTACATATATACTGTATATATAACCCATGTATATGTTGGCTGTAATGTTGTTTTCTCTCTCTTTCTCACTCTGACCACACTGTCCGTTTTTGGGGTTTTTTTTAATCGATTTCCTGCTGATTTGGGCATTGTAATTAATGACATTTAATTTAGATCAAGAAATTGTTTGGTATTTTCAATTATATTGGATTTTGATTAGTGATGAGCGAGTATGCTCGTTGTTCAGGTTTTCTATTACATTCAGGCCTGTGAAAGCTGATGCTTTATCTCGTAGTCTAGATTCCACTTCTCCTCCAGAACCCCCTTCCTCTATTATTCCTCAGGGTATTGTGGTGTCTATGGTAACCTCAGAATTGGAAGAGGAGTTTCGTAAAGTCCAGTCATTGGCTCCTTCCACTTCCCCGGAGTCCAAATTATTTGTGCCTGTGTACCTAAGAATGCGGATGTTACAGAAATTTCATGATTTCGTTTTAAGTGATCATCCTGGTATTACTTTCACAAGGAAAGCCATCACTAGACTTTTTTGGTGGCCGTCCATGCATAATGATATTAAAGATTTTGTATCTGCTTGTGAAGTCTGCACACATGTAGGGAAGGTGACCTGATGGACGGACTTGTCTGTAGGGAGAAGGGACGGTTGGTGCACTGTAGACGGATGTTTGTAATCACAAAAGGGAAACAGCTGGGGAAAATGGAATAGGAGTGCAGTACCTAAGTTTGACCACAAGATGGCAGGGGGGAGCGTGAGAACAGGACTTTACAGCAGCTTAGGCCTGTTTCACACTTCCGTTTTTTCAAATCCGTCAAAATCCGTTGGTTTCCGTAAAAAAACGGATCCGCCATTTTTTTGCAGGATCCGTTTTTTTTGTCCCATAGACTTCCATTAGTGGTTACCGCGGATCCGTCAAAAAAACGGATCCGTTTTTTAAAAACGGATCCGTTTGCATCAGTTTCCGTTAAAAAAACGGAAACGGATCCGTTTGGCGGACACAAAAACGGAAGTGTGAAACAGGCCTTAGGGCTACGAAAATGCTTAGTCTTGGGGGGCGCAGAGATAGGAACCCAGGAGGGAAATTCCCGAGGAGGGAGATAAATAGGACAGGAGAGGGTTCCAGAGGGTTCCAATCCTGGGAGGAGCTCAGGAGGGGAAGAGACAGTGAAGAACGAACAGTAGAGGAGAGCTCGACCAGGGGACTGAGGAGAAAAGAAGTCAGGGGGGTGGCCCCGACACGAAGAACCGCAGAACAGACGAGGCCTCGGGGGTACCAAATTGACGACGACCTCGGACTGGTGAAGCGCTGACGGTAGATAGGCCTAGGGCAGCCCCAGTGAAAGAGCCGCGAGGAACGTCACTACGACAGAAGGAAGGTGCAGGTACCCGCGCCTCTTTACGGAGAGCTGTAAAGGTGCTGCAGTGTATTGCTACGGTCGTCAGAAGGACGGCCAATAAACTGGGACCTGTTGTACCCAAAAATCTGCCTCTGTCTCGTCTCTGTGTCGTCTGTGCGCGGTAAGCAGTGGACCACCCCCCAATCTGGCCCTTACTACATTTGGCGTAGTCGGCAGGATCGCCGCCGCCAATACTTCAACTTCAGCGGCAAGCCTGCGTCAGAAGAACCAAAAGGACTCGAGTTGCTTTAGTTGTGGATTACAAATTTGAGACTTTGCTCCGGATCATTGGCTGCTATCAGAGGATCCGGGGCGGAACAAAAACTGGACTGTGGATTGCTGGTTTTCCTCAGGCGGATCCGGAACGGAAGAAGAAGAGAAAAAAACTTTGTGAGACGGTGCCCGAGTGGAATACGAATTGGGACTGTGTTTGGAGCCAGCAAAAGAAAACCTGAAAGAGACTCTGTGCCCCTGCAACGCTGGTGACCTGCGAGCAGGAGGGAGTTGGCGTTGAAGTGGATTACCCGGGGCGGCCGCTGGAGGAACTGTTGTCGGCCGTCCCTGTGGAACTATCCGGCCTGGAGGCTGGTCCTGCCGAAGGGCGGGATGAAGAGCAGCGGCAGACGCCAGATGACGGGAGTGGGAGCTGCGGAGGAGCAATGGAGGCCGGCGACACCCCGGACCGACCTCTGGGAAAGTGGAGGAACAGCCTGCAGAAAGCCGTGGCGCCAGGAAAGGTGAGAGTGCCTCCAGCACAGCCGGTGGCGCCGCAGGCAGGTCCCGCCCCTACGTCCCGAGCATGAGACCGATCCTGGGGCGTCCCCGCTCGGCCTCCCGCTCTCCAGTGTCCCTGGCTCTGGATGACTCTGCTGCCGACGCCTCGGCCAACGATCCCAAGCCGCGTGGAACCCACCAATGGCCACTCCTGCCATGCTCCATCCTCCAGCGGCGGTCTATCCATCAAGACCTGCCACCACTACAACCCCATCCAGTAACGCCGCGGCGGCCAGGCCGCCAGGCTCCGCGGCCTACCCAGCAGCACCCGCGGCCACCACTGCCTCGCTCATGGTTCCAGCGGTGGCCTACTCACCGGTACTTGTGACCGCCTTCGTCCCATCCTTGACTTCGATTGCGGCCTGCTCACCGGCACCCGTGGCCGCCTCTGCCGCACTCCATACGGCAGCTGCGGCCTGCCCATCGAGGTCCGCGGCCGTGCTGGCCCCACTCCAGATCGCGGCTTCGGCCGGGTCGCCGGGCTCTGCCGCCTCTGCGGAGCCATCTGCCATCTCCACTGGCAGGCCCCAGCTTCCCCGCTCCGCTTCTCGCCGGTCAACAACCCTGGTCCCCTGTCTGTGTTTGGAACTGCAGGAGCGGCTCCTGTCATTGAACATGAACATCCGTGCTGCACCACTGGGCCCTGTGGAAAAGGTGCCGATCCCTGCGCAGGGGCGACTGAGGCCGGCTCTGCCCCTGAGACTTTTCTGCCAGTTAACGATGCTGTGGCGGCGGAGTTCCCTTCGGCCCGTGCCAGGGCCTGGTCCCCAAGCAAAGAAATGGCACAGAACGCACGCTGTGGCACCACCTTCGGCCCCTTGTACACCTTTTGACGCATCTCTCTGGAGGGAGATGACTCCGGAGCCCTGGGCAAAAATGAACAGTCGGGACCCAGGAACAGTCGAGACATCCCGGGAGCTCCAGGGCTGTGGAGTTCCTTGCTATTGGTGGAACATCGGCCATCAGGAGACGGCCGGGAACACCGCTGAACATGGACTACCGGGACTGCTGTGCGCTATTGCGCAGCATAAGGGACTGTTCCGCGTCCCGTTGGGGTAAGAGACCCCACCTCTTGTTATAGCAGGGATGTATGGGAGTACTTCCCACAAAGAAAGGGGTCGCACCATTGTTAATAAAAAGGAAAATATTTTGTTAATGTTTGGAGTGTTGTATAATACTGATAGATGTAGATATGATGTAGAGAATAATTTACATGGAAAATATATAATAAGTTTATTAGTAGCATGTCAGGATGATAATTAAGGTAGAATGTTGTAGGAAAAATGGGTAATCGTTGTACCTATTACAGATAGTATAGTTAATGCTATGTCTACTATATACAGTATACAGTTGGTTTAAAATGTTATCTGAAAAAATGTTGTCTGTGAAAAATATGCAACAGGTCCCGGGTACGAGGCATGTGTGACAAAGACGCCGACCATGACTCTTTTTAATTTGATGGACAAACAGACGAGAGATATTGAACCAGACAGTGGTCCTTCAGTCAGGTCCCCGACACCACGTACACCCAAAAGGATAGGCGGACGCTGACGATGACCTGGTAGGCGTTAGGCCTCGGTCATGGCATTCCGGACAGTTGAGGGTGACAGAAGGGGAGAGTAGTGAGAGGTACACGCCGTAGAGTAGTCTGGGTGGACATAGCCAACCTGAAAGAAGTTGCCATGTGGCGTGCGCGCCGGCGAGTAGCGGTAGGCTGCTCGGAGCAAGGCGCTCCCGGTTTGGTTCGGCCCCCCGCGTATGGCGGGTTTGGCCCAACAACCGGTCCGACAACAGACAGTGGAAAAGCTTCAGGACGACGAAGGTAGGGAATACGATCATCGAGAACGACAATAGACAAAGGAAGGGGGAGTGTAGGGAAGGTGACCTGACGGACGGACTTGTCTGTAGGGAGACTGGACGGTTGGTGCACTATAGACGGATGTTTGTAATGACAAAAGGGAAACAGCTGGGGAAAATGGAATAGGAGTTCAGTACCTAAGTTTGACCACAAGATGGCAGGGGGGAGCGTGAGAACAGGACTTTACAGCAGCTTAGGGCTATGAAAACGCTAAGTCATGGGGGGCGGGGAGATAGGAACCCAGGAGAGAAATTCCATTTTATTTTATTTCTGATCTTCCTGTCTCTCAGAGAATGACTGTTATCTGGGTGATCTGTGATAGATTTTCTAAGATGGTCCATCTTGTACCACGCCCAAAGTTGCCATCTTCTTCTGAGTTGGTTCCCTTGTTTTTACAACAGGTGGTTCGGTTGCACGGGATTCCTGAGAACATTGTGTCGGACAGAGGAGTCCAGTTTGTTTCCAGATTTTGGAGAGCTTTTTGTTCTAAACTGGGAATTCAGTTATCTTTCTCCTCTGCATTTCAACCTCAGACCAATGGACAGTCTGAGAGAACAAACCAGACTTTGGAGTCCTATTTGAGATGTTTCATATCTGCTGATCAGGATGACTGGGTCCCATTTTTGCCCTTGGCCGAATCCGCTTAGTTACCAACCTCTCTGGTTTTCTGTGGCTTAGCCTGGGCCTGCTATCCTCCTCGGTGACCCATTCATAACAGTCAACATTACTGAGCTGGAGGTGTCCGGGGGAAACTGGAACTGCCTAACTCAGGGATTTAACTCTAGAAGGAGGGTTTGATAATGTTACGGTACTCAATGGTGCTGCTCAAGAGCCGGGGGTTGACACCCAATACCTGTATTTTGCCATGAATGGGGAGTTACTATAATTGGGTCACCAAGCTGAGAGGGGAGGCAATAGAGCAGTTACTAATGACGCAGACACAAGGTGATAGACATGGCCCATACTCATGTGTTCAATGGTCATCTAGGGGGAAGAAATAAAAAACAGGAACGGATCCTTTAGAGGTTCTACTGGCTCAGTTGTCACCGAGATGTTGTGAATTTTTGTAGGTCCTGTCCAACCTGCCAGCTGACTTCCCTGATAGCTAATTTCCATAGCTCTTTAGTGTTTTTGCCCATCATTGAGGTTCCATTTGATCGCATAGCCATGGATCTAGTGGGACCCATGGTCAAGTCTGCCAGAGGGCACCAGTATATCTTGGTCGTACGGCACTATGCTGCATGGTGTCTGGAGACCATACCACTACGAAACTCCTTCGCCAAGTGTATAGCTAGTGAGTTGGTCCATAGCTTTTCTAGGACAGGGTTGCCTAAGGAGACTCTAATGGGCCAAGGGACACCGTTTATGTCAGAGGTGATGATGGAGTTGTGCAGAACCCTGCAAAACACACAACTCCGGACCTCAGTCTAACATCCACAGACAGATGGCTTGGTGGAATCCTTTAATAAAACCTTGAAGGCCATATTGAAGAAGGTCGTAGAGAAAGATAGCAGAGACAGGGACTGTCTACTGCCGTACCTTCTGTTTTCCATCAGAGAAGTCCCACAATCCTTTACTGTTTTCTTCCCTTTTGTACTCTTGTATGGCTGACACCCATGTGGACTACTGGACGTAGCGAAGGAGACCTGGAAGGCGGAGTCTACTCCCTACAGGATTGTAATAGGACACGTGGCCCAGATGCAAGAGAGAATTGCCGATTTGATGCCCATAGTGAAAGAACAGCTCCTCAAAGCACAAGAGGCCCAGGCGAGGGTGTACAATAGATCGGCGAGGGTGAGACACTTCAACCCTAAGGATTGGGTACTGGTACCTATGGTAGAGAGCAAATTCCTGGCCACGTGGCAGGTCCCCTATGAAGTAATTGAAAAGTTTGGAGAAGTCAACTATGAATTCCACCAACCTACTGATTGTTTGACCAATAGGGGCAGTGTACAAGGAGAAGAGGAGGGGGCCTAGAACCGATCCTTGAGGAACCCCAACAGTAAGGGGAAGATGAGAGGAGGAGGAGCCAGCAAAAGATACAGTAAAGGAGCGGTCAGAGAGATAGGAGGAAAACCAGGAGAGAATGGTGTCTTTGATGCTAATGGAGTGGAGCATAGTGAGGAGGAGCTGATGATCCACAGTGTCGAATGCTGCAGAGAGGGTTATCTGAGAGATAGTGGATCAGACGGGAGTGGACCAGGCGTTCCAGTTTAGAGCTGAAGGGAAGATTAGAGACAGGTCTATAGTTAGCGGCACAGTTTTAGTCGAGGGATGGTTTTTAAGTAGTGGATGTATGATGGCATGCTTAAATGAGGAGGCAAAGATACCAGAAGAGAGAGAGAGGTTAAATATTTTAGTTAGGTGAGTGGTGACAGCAGGGGAAAGGGACTGGTGGAGATGTGACGGAAATGGGTCACTGGTGCAAGTGGTTAGGCGAGAAGATGCAAGGAGCCTGCTTACTTCTTCTTCTGTGACTGGTTCAAATTCAGAGAGTGAGCTAGATGCAGTGGGAGAGTGAGGACAGTGCATGGTATGAGGGGATTGGGAGATAATTTCCTGTCGGATATGGTCAATTTTTTCTTTGAAGTAATTGGCCAGATTGTCAGCTCGAAGCTCCGTGGTTGGGGCCTACACTATTGGGTTGAGCAGGGAATGAAAAGTGTCAAAGAGACGTTTAGGGTTATTGGACAGTGAGGTGATGAGGGTGTTGAAATAGGTTTGTTTGGAGAGATGAAGGGCAGTGTTGTATGTTATAAGCATAAACTTATAATGGATGAAATCTTCGTGTAGATTGGATTTTCTCCACAGACATTCGGCGCACCTGGAGCACCGCTGCAGGAAACGTGTTTGCAGGGTGTGCCAGGGTTGTCGCTGTCTGTGTTATGTTGTTCTATGTATAGGAGGTGCAAATTCATCCAGGGCACTTTGAAGTGTTTCATTGTAATGCTTCAGTGCAGAGTGCAGAGTCATATATATATAT
Organism: Dendrobates tinctorius; assembly: GCF_039654945.1. Lineage (NCBI taxonomy): Eukaryota > Metazoa > Chordata > Amphibia > Anura > Dendrobatidae > Dendrobates > Dendrobates tinctorius. Next base: position 31,339,660 of record NW_027361707.1, on the reverse strand, counting down.
ATATATATTACAGCTCTGGCAAAAAGTAAGAGACCACTCCACAGTTTTATAGAAATCAGCTTCTCTACACGTCTGACAGCCATTCCATGCTGTCAGACGTGAATTCCAACCAGAGTACACCTCATTCTACTTAATGTGCTTCTGATTAGGTGATCACCTGAACCAAATCTTATTTAACAAATGAAAGTATAAAAACCCTGCTGTGGTGTTCATGTTCACAATCCTCTTGCAATAGGACAAGCTGGATGGCAAAACAAGTGCTAGTAATATCCCAAAAGTAATAGGAATGAAAAAATGACTTTAAATCATGCCAAAGGAGTTGAAAAGTCCTGAGTGAGGAAAAGGAGGGTTCAATTCTGGCTTTACTAGCAGAGGGATACAGTGAGCGTCATATTGGCTCCATCCTTAAAATTTCTAAGACGGCAGTCCATTACAACAGGGTCAAGCAGCAGACATTGGGGACAACAAAGCTACAGACCAGCAGAGGGTGAAAATGACTATCCACTGACCGGGATGACCGTCCTCTTATTCGAATGTCACTCAGCAACCACAGGATGACATCAAGTAACCTACAAAAGGAATTGCAAATGGCAGCTGGGGAGAAATGCACGGCAAGAACAGTTCGTAACAGGCTCCTAGAGGCAGGGCTCAAGTCATGTAAAGGTAGAAAAAAGCTTTTCATCAACGAGAAGCAAAGGAGAGCCAGGCTGAAGTTTGCCAAAGACCATAAGGATTGGACTATAGAGGACTGGAGTAAGGTAATCTTCTCTGATGAGTCTAATTTTCAGTTTTGCCCAACTTCTGGTCGTCTATTGGTTAGAGGGAGACCTGGAGAGGCGTACAAGCCACAGTGTCTTGCACCCACTGTGAAATTTGGTGGAGGCTCGGTGATGATCTGGGGATGCTTCAGCAAGGCTGGAATTGGGCAGGTTAAACTGTGCAAAGGACGTATGAATCAAGCCGCATACAAAGTTATCCTGGAAAAACAGTTGATTCCTTCTGCTCAGGCAATGTTCCCCAACTCTGAGGACTGTTTTTTTCCAGCAGGACAATGGACCATGCCACACAGCTAGGTCAATTAATGTGTGGATGAAGGACCACCACATCAAATCCCTGTCATGGCCAGCCCAATCTCCAGACCTGAACCCCATTGAAAACCTCTGGAATGTAATCAAGAGGAAGATGGATAGTCACAAGCCATCAAACAAAGAACTGCTTACATTTTTGTACCAGGAGTGGCATAAGGTCACCCAGAAGCCGTGTGAAAGACTGGTGGAAAGCATGCCACGACACATGAAAGCTGTGATTAACAATCATGGTTATTCCACAAAATATTGATCTCTGAACTCTTCCTGAGTTAAAACATTAGTATTGTTGTTTCTAAATGATTATGAACTTGTTTTCTTAGCATTATTTGAGGTCTGCAAGCACTCTGCATTTATTTTGCTATTTTGACCATTTCTCATTTTCTGAAAATAAATACAAAATTTAGTGCTTGGAAATTGGGAGACACGTCAGTAGTTTGTAGAATAAAAGAGCAGTTTACATTTTACACAAAAATATAAAGAGAAAAATCGGACAAACTGAACATTTTGCAGTGGACCTGTTACAAGCAGCTATCTCTGACAGCGGCATTTAACATGCGCCTACAGAGGCGCGCATCATTCCATGCTCCCATCGGCACGCCCGTGATGTGATTGTGGGGCATCGATGGGTTGCAATGAAAGCCGGGGGTCTGCTGGTGAACCTCATGCCTGCCATCACAATCTCCTATGAAAACCATACCTTGGCTGGCATCATAGGAGGTCATGACTTTCGCGATACATAGCAGTCGATCACTGCTTCAAGTTTATGCCAAAGTTACCTTTTTTATATTTTTTTAGCCACCAAAACATAGCAAGAAAATGTGATTAAAGCATCGCATCTACCCCAAAATGGCGTCATTAAAAACGTCAGCTCAGGGAGGCAAAAAATAAGCCCTCACCCAGCCCCAGAGCTAAAAAAAAAATAGGGACGCTACAGGTCTAGGAAAATGGCTACAAAAGCAAAATTTTTGCTTTTTTTTTAATTTTCACATTTTTTTCCTCAGATATAAAACTAGACATGTTTGGTGTCTGTGAACTCGTAGTGACCTGGACAATCATAATGGCAGGTCAGTTTTATCAAATAGCGAGCATGGTAAATAAAAAAATGTGGACTTTTATTTTTTTGCAATTTCAGAGCATTTGGATGTTTTTTTTCACATTTTCCAGTGCACTATGTGGTAAAAGCAATGGCGTTGTTCAAAAGTACAACTCGACCCACATAAAACAAGCCCTCACATGGCTATGTGGATGGGAAAAATAGCAACAGTTCTGGCTCTTGGAAGAAGGGAGGACATACATGCAGTCACTGTGGTGCTGGGAGCCTGGCACGAGAGGCCGGACAGCGGGGCCCTGTGTGGACGGTGGCCCTTGGCAATTTCCCAGTTTGCCCGCCTCTCCGGCCACACAGTGAGCCGCTATGAACGAAATGCTAATGTACCATTTCCGCCTTTTCTACTACCACTCATCCATCCCATTTTCCCGCCTTCTCCCTCCGGCCAATCATAACACAGCATACTCTGAGCTCGGCTCCAGTAGCCAATAGGCGCTGTCAGTTTTAAAACCTGCAAAACCGCACCCGACTTAGCAACAAGAGAGGCAAGGCCGGCAGGGGGCGCTGCGCGCTGGCGGTCGCTGTGACACGCAGAAGTAAATAGAGGAAGGAGGGCGGGAGCGCGGCGTCCGGTGACAGACACGGAGGCGGGGCCGAGAGGCGGCCATGCGCACTGCCCCGTACAATCCCAGCTGAGGGGAGAGGCGCGGACAGACATATTACTTCGCATGAGAGGGAGGGGAGAGGCGGCTGCGATAAACATCGTACGGAGGCGCCAGAGCTGCTCCTCCAGGGACACGGAGCTCATCCTCAGGGGACACTCGGGCGGTGAGTGGAGCTGCGATGACGGGGTGAATGGCGGCTGCTGTGGGGGGGGCCGGCAGAGCGGCGGGGCTGTGCAGGCCACAGAGATGCTCCTGGGGTTCTGCTGCTACTCTGCTCGCACAGGCTGGGTGGTCGTACATAGCAGGGTGCAGTATGGGGGGAACCGTTATGGAAGCTGTGTATAGAGAGGCTGCTGTGTACACGGGTCAGGGTGACATGGATAGTACTGCTGAGCTAGAGGGGGGCTGCTGGGTGTCATGTACTGCTGAGCTAGAGGGGGGCTGCTGGGTGTCATGTACTGCTGAGCTAGAGGGGGGCTGCTGGGTGTCATGTACTGCTGAGCTAGAGGGGGGCTGCTGGGTGTCATGTACTGCTGAGCTAGAGGGGGGCTGTGGGGTGTCATGTACTGCTGAGCTAGAGGGGGCCTGCTGGGTGTCATGTACTGCTGAGCTAGAGGGGGGGGGCTGCGGGGTGTCATGTACTGCTGAGCTAGAGGGGGGCTGCTGGGTGTCATGTACTGCTGAGCTAGAGGGGGGCTGCTGGGTGTCATGTACTGCTGAGCTAGAGGGGGGCTGCTGGGTGTCATGTACTGCTGAGCTAGAGGGGGCCTGCTGGGTGTCATGTACTGCTGAGCTAGAGGGGGGGGGCTGCGGGGTGTCATGTACTGCTGAGCTAGAGGGGGGCTGCGGGGTGGCGCGGACTGGTGAGCTTGAGGGGGGCTGCGGGGTGGCGCGGACTGGTGAGCTAGAGGGGGGCTGCGGGGTGGCGCGGACTGGTGAGCTAGAGGGGGGGCTGCGGGGTGGCGCGGACTGGTGAGCTAGAGGGGGGGCTGCGGGTGGCGCGGACTGGTGAGCTAGAGGGGGGCTGCGGGTGGCGCGGACTGGTGAGCTAGAGGGGGGCTGCGGGTGGCGCGGACTGGTGAGCTAGAGGGGGGCTGCGGGGTGCCGCGGACTGGTGAGCTAGAGGGGGGCTGCGGGGTGCCGCGGACTGGTGAGCTAGAGGGGGGGGCTGCGGGGTGCCGCGGACTGGTGAGCTAGAGGGGGGGCTGCGGGGTGTCGCGTACTGCTGAGCTAGAGGGGGGGCTGCGGGGTGGCGCGTACTGCTGAGCTAGAGGGGGGGCTGCGGGGTGGCGCGTACTGCTGAGCTAGAGGGGGGCTGCGGGGTGGCGCGTACTGCTGAGCTAGAGGGGGGCTGCGGGGTGGCGCGTACTGCTGAGCTAGAGGGGGGCTGCGGGGTGGCGCGTACTGCTGAGCTAGAGGGGGGCTGCGGGGTGGCACGTACTGCTGAGCTACAGGGGGGCTGCTGGTGGCCCTGGGCCTGTCAGGAGAGGGGCTGCAGGTTGGCATGTATGGCTGAGCAAGAGTTCTGCGGGGTGGCACACGAGGCTGTCCCAGGTGGAAAGATGAAATGGGCCACGCTATGAGATGGGAACAGGGAATTATGCAGAACCTGCCCTGCTTGATGATCAAGAAAATTGGAGGGTAGCATAGAGGCCGACCCAGGAGAGGGATGGATGGTGGCATGCAAGAGCTGCACAATGAGACTGACATTGGAAGTCGTGTAATAGAAGCAACAAGGCACTCTTCAAATGAATGGTAGTAGGTGCACAAGTAGGGTCTCCAGCCCACGTAATATTGTGAAAAAACTTGGCACTCATACACCAGCGCATTACCTCTCCTCATATAATATTCAATTCAGAGAAGTTCTGATGAAGATCCGTTGTTGGATCGAAAACGTTTAACATAACATACAATTTGGATGCAAATAAAACAAAGGATCTAATCCACTTTGCCATTTGATTGGAAGTCGTGGGCATGACTGACTTGGTAGATTAATGCATGGTAGCAGCCAAAAGCTGCACTATGAGCTGGGCACAGGATGTGAAGCATGGGTTTACCCAAGAGATGAACAGGAAGTGGCCTACATGAATATGATGTGCTATGCAGGGGCTGCGTTAGAATACAATAATGGCACCATGAGTTTGGCAAGGTGAACGTTGGCATGTAGTGGCTGAGCATAGGGTGGTATGCAGCTGCTGACCTGCAGGAGGAATACTGGCATGCAGAGGCGGCACAATGAGACAAGGTGGCATTCAGGGATTGCTGATCAAGTATAGTTCAAGGTGCCATACAGACGCTTACTTGGGAGATAAATGCAGGGTGACATACAGAGGCTTTCTTAGTAGATGTAAGCATTGTGGCATCTAAAAACTGCATTGAGGTGAGCATAAAATAGCAAGCAGTGAACGCCCTGGTAAATAAACAAGAGGTGGAAATTCAAAGTTTGACTTGGAAGACGAGCGCTGGTGACATGCAGAGCCTGCTGTCATTGATGGATGCAGGGGATGCGTGGCATGAAGCTTTGCCAGGAGGTGATCTGTGTGGTACAGGATCATTGAGTGTAGTATCTGCTGAAAGCTTATGTCCTGTGGGCATTACTGCCACAAGCGAGGAGTTTCCCCTCTTATGCAAATATTGAGATACAATTACCCTGAGGCCTGGCATGGGTTTGTCCTTGTTATGACTGGTTGTATGGAACTTTTGCACAATTGTCCTTATTTTTCATATTTGTTATCTAAAATATTTGGTCAGTAAGGCTTGATTTAAATTAGTGATTTAAATCAAAGTTTCTACCTAAACTAGTTCTTGCTACTTTAACATGCAAGTAGATGAAGATTTTTAGAATCACTTTTTATATTACTTTTTTCTCCCCAGTTTAATGGGTTAATCATTCATATTTGGACACCACTGTTCTGTTGTACTTAGGAAGGAGAAAAATAATCCTGACCTTAATAACAATTTAAATAGATTTATTCAACTGAAACAATAACAACATTACAGCATAAGTTATTTGCTTAAACAAACATCCATGTTTGTTAACTAATTTGGCTAAACAAAATATATATTTTAAGAAACTTAGACTGTGTCAGCCCAGCCGACACATGAAAAACTTAAATACTACTGTCCCTGCTGTCCTCTGTAGCTCACTTGTCGTCATCTTCATCATCTTCTTCTTTGTTCCTATTCATAATCTGGAAAAGAAAAACAAGCTTTCCTGCTTTATTGGGTCCCAACCGATTTCTCAATTTAGAATGAATGAGTCCAAAGGAAGAGAATATTCTTTCAACGCCTGCAGAAGAAGCTACTACTGTTAAAAGTGAAATCATTACTTGAACAGTCTCTAAATCCAAGCGCTTAAGTGACTTCCACCAGTTTACTGGTGTGACCTTCCTTAAAATATCTTCAGCAAACATATACGGTATTTCTTGAATGGTTCCCCCTTAGCTCTGAAGTTTATTATAGTTGGCATTAAAGATGGATGATTGCTGGATACCCATGTCATAGCTAACTCCTCTTCCTCAGCACTTAGGTTTTGACCCTGATATTGGATATTGACAATATTTGCCAAAAAATGAGCTGGAGTCAGTGCTTGTCCCATTCGTTTGTTTACTGCTTGTAATTTAATTCTGTCCATGTGTAGTTCTGTTTTTAAGTGTTCACTCAGTTCCTTCCAAATTTCAACAGCATCCGCAATAAAACAGCTATTTTTCTGTATTTTGTTTAAAGCTTGAGAGATGGGTTTTGGGAAGCTCAGCATATGTTCAACATTTCTCTTAAGCCCAATGTTGAGGATTTTGGCCGTGACAGTGTCATCTATTTTATCTCGATTTTCTTCACAAAGTGTCATCAGAATAGGCCAGTTTTTGATATACTGCTCAAAACAGTCCACCACAGAGTTCCATCTAACATCTTGTGGGAGCGTTAGCTTGGTTCCACCCATCCTTTTCAGAGCTGCTGCAGCAAAATGATTATTACGGAAGTATTTAGCAATTTCAACAACATTAGCCTTTATTTCTGGAACACTTAAGTCTTTTGCTAAGAGGTGCAGCAAATGAGCACTGCAACCATATGTTATTAGCAGTTTTGTATTCCCTCCCTGCTCTTCTAAATCTCTTCTCATCTTGGATACGTTTGCAGCATTGTCAGTGACCAAACTGCGTACTAGACATTTGAATTTTTGTTCACATGTCGTTATAGCTTTTACTGCCACTTCTTGTAAGTATTCTGCTGTGTGTGCATTTCCTGACGTATCAGTTGTTTGTGCAAGGAAGACTTTACCTTCTTCTGTTATACAAGCACATACAATAGGATCATTGTGGACATTACTCCACCCATCAATACTTAGGTTAACAATTTTACCCTCCAGAGCTGTTGCACATTGCTCCATTTCTCTGTCATACACTTGATCCAGCAGTTTCCCTGCAACATCAGCTCTGCTGGGTGGACTGTATCCTGGTCTCAGTGACTGAACCATATTAATGAAATGTGGGTTCTCAGTCAGACGGAAAGAAGAGTTCGTTGCATAAATAAACTGGGCAATTTTTTCATCAATCAACTCTTTTTCTAATCTGCTAGTTCTTATCACAAACCTATCTATGGTGGTTCCAGGAGGTAAAGGTTTTTTCTTCCTTTTGGGTGATGGTGATATGTGGCTGTGGGTGTCATGATGATGCTGCTGCTAATGAAGCACTATCCTGGATGGATAACTCTGAAACTGTAGAACAGGATGATGGTGATCATGGAGGTGGATAGTTTCCAGAATCCATGAATTCCCCTAAACAAAAAAAGTCAATGCTGTTATTTTATTGTTTATACAATTTCTGCTTATTGTACACAACACATCACTGCCCCTGCCCCAAAAGGAATATTTGTTTTTCTTCATAACTGTACCAAATGACAGTAACATGCAGTAATAATAAGAAATATAATTTTTCTCACACATGACAGTTCAGTCTTTAGAAATAGGATTCAATAAAAATGTTTACCAACCTGAAGATCCTGCCTGTTCAGAAGTGTTTCTTTGGTCATCTTCATCACTGCACTTCTCATGATGTTGCCTCATTCGCGCCACCAGGCCTTGCATCTCTTTGTTGCATCGTTTGCATTTTGCACACATGCCTGCCTTACCGATAGGCGAAGGAGCTTCATTAAAATATTCCCAAACTGGGTCTCTTTTACGGCCTGCTGCCATTATAAGGAAAGAATGTAATAAACCTCAGATCGTGTACACAAACAGATCCAGACTTGTCTGTCTGTGGCTATGCTGCAGTATTGTGCTCAAAGTTTCACTTTCATTTTCTTGTCTGCTTGCCCTTCCTCCTCCTCACACTTAGATTCACATTCTTCTTGTGTTGTGCAGATCTATTCCACTCCAAACAATCAGAAACATATTGTCTAACTTCTTGGACTTGGCACTGAAGGGGTTGATTCTGTATTCATAGGTTTGTAGAACAATAGGATTAAGGTCTTTTTCTCAACTCTGTTCATGTTGTAACATTTTTGCCGTGAAGAAGAGGCTGGGACCTCTGCGGAGTCAAATTCAGTTTTGAGAACTGCGTAAGTAAAGTGAGCGTCTGTGATAATATAGGAGAGAAACTGCCCACTAATCCTACAGAAACCTCTGGAAGAGCATGGCATTGTGAATGTTACACATATACAGCCTTTATTCTACTGAGTTAAACAACTCAGCTTTATCTCATGATGGAAGAACCTTTGGATGGTAAAATATTTTCCTCAAAAAGCAGTTTATTCAAAAAAATCCGATTTAAATAAAAATCAGTGTTTTTTTTTTTTTTTTTTTTTGATTTTAAAAAAAAAACACCTTGATTTTTATCCACCCTGCTTCTTGGGTTGCATTTTGTAGTTTTGATCTCCTCTTAATAATGAATTTATCACTTAAAGAATAGTAGACCTGCTGCAATGTAGTCCTCCATATTTTTCAGCTCTGCCCCTAAAATGTATCAGGTGTAGACTTCAATTCGTGGCTTACAAGAAGCATCCCATTCATTTTAATGAATTCCGCACTTTTTGTGCATATTGATGCGTTTTTCCAGCGGAAAAACACATTGCGGTAAAAACGGAGCATGCTCATTAATTTCGTGGAAAAATCTACATTTCTAACTATATTCTATGAGACTGAGGATGCTCCAGAAAAAAATGCATGTAAAACGTGCGGAAAAAAACGCGTGTTTCCTGGGTAGGAGTCTGGTTTTTAGTCAGGAATTTTCTGCATACCTGGGTACATAGCCTAAAGATGCACCAAATGTAACTTCATTATACTCCAGCACACTACAACTACAAGGATTTTCACCCCTCCATCTCACTAAACCACTTAAACAGGTATGATGGGGACTTGGCCCCTATAAGGCCATGTGCACACGTTGCGGATTCTGCTGCGGATCCACAGCGTTTCAGGCTCTGCGTGTCCGCAGCAGATTTAGCTGTGTTGTACAGTACCATTGTTTTCAATGGTAAACTGAAAAACGCTGTGCACATGCTGCGGATTTTTCTGTGCGGACTTGCTGCGGGTTCAAATCCGCAGCATGTCACTTCTTTGTGCGGAATCCGCAGCGGTTTCACACCTTCTCCATTGTAGAGGTGTTAAACCGCAGGGCTAATCCGCAGCTAAACCGCAGGTCTTTTGACTTGAGAATGTACCTGCAGATTTTTCCAAATCTGCGCAGAAAAATCCGCAGCACCTAAAACTACGTGTGCACATAGCCTAAAAATCATACCTGTAGTAAAGCTTTGTGGTTTAGTTGGCATAAAAAAAATCTTATGCAAATGAAGGGGGTTTCAGTGCACCCTTGGAATGGCCAAGTACACCATTACACCTTACAATTTGCATACTGTGCACTGTCATTATCTGACAGGGCTCAAACTAGCACTGGCTAAGCCCAATCAGCTGTTCTGCATGGACACTGGAGCGGTGTTCACAAAGCGTCACTGCTCGCTCCTGTCTGCGGGCTCTGCTCAATAGTGCTGCAGACAGGAGCTAGTGATGAGAGCCGACAATAGCTGTATGCACTCTGATGGAACTGTAATGGCAGCAGTATCTGAATATGTATCTGGCTTTCCCAGAAACGGATCTTAATATTTGGGATCACCACCAGTGATTTTTATACTGGAGGGCTGTTGCTGTTATGCACGACATGCACAGTTGCAGCAGGAGTGAAGCAACAGATGCCATGCCGATTGTGACTTGGCACATTTGCGCAGCCGACCTCCACCTTACCTGCCGGTAGGGCATGTTTGGAGTGATTCATGCAATGCTGCTGGTTTGTAGGTGTGTTGTAACTCGTCTAAATGACTTGTAAACCTCATTTAATAGCGTGCCAACATATCCTGCAGCCACATTATATAGAGTGAGGCTGTAAATATGGCAGCAAGTTGTCTTACATCAGGATTGTAGGCTGTAGAAATGTGCTTCGTGTTCTATACAAAAAATATTCTGGTGTGATGCAATTAATCTCGGGTGATGTGAGAAGGCGGCATATTCGATTCATCTCGGGTGATGTGAGAGGGAGGCATACTTGGTGAATAAATGATCGGACTGTGTGGGAGGAGATGAGCAGAGTATTGTGAGCGTTCACAGCTGGGGAGATGGTTTATATCCCTGCAGATCGGTCTGTCAGAAATCCATAGCATGCTTCTGTTACTACTCTCCACTGCATGTGGGTGAAAGCTGTAATTAATTTTAGCAATATTTGTATAATTGTCAAATCTTCCCTTCCTGGAAGCCTGCACGCACAGACAGCTTTTATTGGTATTCGTGATGAGTGTGAGTGCTCATTAGTTTGCCTAGAGTGCTTGGGTATGCACAGAGTATTGCTGGTGTTGAGTGACTTGTTCTTGTCACCCACAGCCGCATGTTTTGCGTCTGTTAAGCACAAAACGTGTGGGGATTGCCCGTGTTTGTCAGGAAATCTACGCATGTTTTGAGGCTAACAGTCGCGAAACATGTTGCGGGGATTCGAACATAAGTCAAGCACACACGATACTGGGTTCATACCTGAGGCAAACTCGAGTAATGACCATTTGCACTCATTAATTGGCATATTACTTGCTTTATGGTTCACTTGCGATTAAATCGAACAAATGCAGTCTGATTAAAAATCTCATTGCATTTGTACCAATTTAATCCTATGCTTCTGTTCTGAATGGCAGTTTTTTTCCTTCTCCAATCAGATCGCAAACAGACAGGAAAGAAAACGCAGCATTCTGTGATTGCATGCCAAATTTGGATCTCTTGGACCCATGTACCATATCTTACGGATTATAACACGCACTCCAAATTTAGAGGAGAAAAAGATAAAAAAAAAAACAAACTTTTTTTTAATAAAATGGTGGTGCTTCCTATAATCCATTAGTCTTATTGCTTACTGGGGGTGCTGGCTGTGGTGAAGCGGGGTCCCAGGGTTGCTGCTGGACGAGGCAAGAGTGGAGCGTTGCTGCAGGCCGGGATGAGGGGGTGTTCCGATGTGCGCCGCTGCGGGTATTCGATTGTGCGGGTGGCTCTGCTGACACTTTGTGAAAGCCCAAAGCTCCTCACTTACATGGTTTACTGTGTGTTGGACTCCGGGAAAATGGCTGCCGGGGCATGCGCAGAGGAGAAACATTGCACTCTACTCGGATCTCACTCTAGTGCTGTGCGATTCCCGCCTTCAGCAGAGAAATTACTTTCTCCGTCTCCTCCGCAGCTGTGCTCCGATCCTCTTGTGCAAGAGAGGATCGCAGCACAGACACTCGGCTCACCCCTCGCAGGAGAACAGGAGCCAAAGGTCATTAGCATGTGGAATCGGATGGGATACGCTAATGTGACCCCTGCCTTATAAGTAATATTCACTGAAGGCTAAGTTCACACTGGGCGTTTTTGTTGTGTTTTATTTGTTTGTTTTTTTTTAATGATAATTTTTCAGCTGCTCTTTACAGTATCAGCAAAACCCATGTGACTTCAAAAATCTCAAGTACACACATTGTATTTTTTCTTTTGGTCATCCGTATTTTGTGCTTTGCAGGGGTTTTTGAACATAAAGCATGTCACTTCTTTCAGCGTTTTTCACACATTGAATTGAATGGGTGGTGGAAAAGCAGGTATCAATTTTTGCAGAGGTTTTGGTACCAAAACCTCATTCTTTGGAATAGGACTTTTTTTTTTTTTTCCTCTAAACTATATCAGCATTCACAAGAGACAAATCTAGCATGCCAAAATTGATGCAAAAATACAGCAAAACTTTTTTATTTTTCCCTGCAGATTCTTTCCTGACAAGAGATCAGGTTTTGCTGCAGAAAAAAACGCTGGAAAAACGCTTAGTGTGAACTTACGCTTACAGGCACTTTGTTTGCCTGTGTATCCTCACCTTCATTGATGATGTTTAGACATGCTCACATGACCGCTGCAGACAATAATTGGCCACACCGGTGATCATAGTGGTAATCGGCTACGAAGATCATGTGTCTACATCAACATGTACTTTATGGAGTGTGAAGCTTTAATTATGGCAGCAGCTTGTTCAGGATTGTGGGCTGTAGAAATGTGGTCGGTTGTATACATGAATGCTGGAGTGACGTTGATCTGTGATTCATCTCTGGTTTTGAGAGGGAGGCATGCTTGGTTTGTAAATGATCAGGTAGTGTGGGACTAGTTGGGATATGGCAGCACGCTGAGTGGTAGGGCATCTTTAGGGGAGTATTTCTCAATTCATTTTATACCATTGTTGTAAGTAGTTAGTAAAAAAAATTTCACGGGCTTTGGAAATTTACTTAAAAAGGCCATATACCTAAAGCCAAAATCGTACCGTGTTTTGCAAACTTCTAAGTACAGAGTGTGATTCCCGGTGTGACTGTGGGTCTTGTTGACATGCATAAGGTTGTCGAAAGTTAAGTCTGTGTACACGTGTGTGTTTTTTTTTGTTTTAATGGAGATTTCATCCATACTAATGAGTGGGGGAAAATCTGCATTAAAAAAAAATGCTGCAAAGATGTGTGTTTTTCCTGCCAGAGATGCAGAAATTTCTGGACCAAATACTTAACGTGTGCTCATACCCTTAGTAATATAATATTGAGGATAAAAACTTTGGGAGGACTTCCTTAAGAGATTTTTTGCTAACTCTAGTAGTAAGAATGAGAATCACTAACTATGGATCGATCACCTCCAGAAATGTCTGGATGCATTCTGGACGTAATGTAAATTCGTTTTCGCCCTGCCTGGAGGCTAGAGTGGATCTGCAAAAAGGGAAAGTGTAGTGATGTGAATATATTAAATACTGTTATGGTGTTAACACACTATTGACAACAAGCTTTTACTTTATTGTGCCCAGAGAACACAGTATTAGGGTATGTGCACACACTGCAGATTCACCTGCGGGTTTTTCCCTGCGGAACCGCAGGTAAAGTGACCTGCGGTTTTGCTGCGGTTTGGCCTGCGGTTTTGCCCTGCGGTTTCACACCTCTACTATGTTAAAGGTGTGAAACCGCAGCAGAATCCGCAGAAACAATTGACATGCTGCGGAAAAAAACCCGCAGCTTTTCCGCAGGTAAACCGCAGCGTGAGCACTGCGGTTTTTAAAACCCATAGGCTAACATAGTAAAGTACCATGTCTGCGGAAATGCTGCAGTTCTGCAGGGCCAAAACCACAGCAAAACCGCAGCGTGTGCACATGGCCTTATACATTTTGGCCCTGATTCATCATTGCTTTTTTTTTCCACTTTTCTGGAGTAATTTGCTCTTTTAGTGGCTTTACTATTTTCAGATTTCATGAAATGTGACTTTAACCAAATGTTCTTGTTCGTTTTTTTTTTTTTTTTTTCTTTGAGCATCACAATCCAGTTCGAGTTTGGACTAAGGTTTCTGGAGGAGTTTTCAATTCGGCACAGTTTTGCTACTTTTTTTTTTTAAAAAAAGATTTTCAATTTTGGTGCTAAATGGTTGCAAAAATTGGTTATAAGAAAAACATTTTTAATTTAATTTTTCAACCACACATGCCAATTTTGAAGAATTTAAAAAATAAAAATAAAAAATGTGAATCCCAGAAGACAAAAATGACAGCAATAAATCGCAACTGATGAATCTGGGTTCTCAAAGTTTGGAAGGTTTTCCCAACACTTCTCCCTTCTCTTTGGGGTAAATTGGACAGTGCTTCATCTACTGTGACATCCCCAACTGTGTGTTTATGTACCTAGATGGGTTACATAGCGTATATCTAACAGGGAGAAAGATTTTTTGGTCTGTATCCCAGCAGCCACGACATTAGACAGGAGAATAAAAGTAAAGCTGCTTCCCCTCCCCCAGAGCTTCATCATTACAATATGGATTTGGCTGAAGAAATCAAACGTGAAATAGACCCTGCACCGTCTAAGTGAAGGAAAGTGTATGACGGCATATGGTGTGGAATGTGGGAAAGCAGCTGATGGGGGAGGAGAGTAAAGATGGTGTTTGGTAGTGATGTGAGTGGGAGAACGGCAAAAATAGAACCTGTTTACATTAAGTTCGTTGAAAACTGCATGTTGTTCATTTCACGAGCCATTAGTGTTGTCACATTCTGTATGGTTTCATCATTTCTGGTGGTGTGAAACTGCAGAAGCTTCTCTATATCTACCTTACTTGATATTTTCATTACAGTTGGTTGGTAGCTTATTGGAAAATACTCTAAAATAGTTTTTTGCTCTAGAAATTTATTTATAACCCCTCATCTGTAGTGCTCAGTCGGGACCTCCCAATGCTCCTTAAAATTTCAAATAGTTTTATTTTTATTTATTTTTTTATAAGCATTTGCAGCATTTTTGACTAGAATGAAAATGTTATACAGACTTTTTTGTTAATCTAGCCCTAAATGTATTCTGTGATGTAAAAAAAAAAAAAAAGACTGGTAGCTATTTTTGTTAACAAACATAAAAAATCCTGCTAAATTGCACATGAACAATGTAAAATTTGCATTCATTGAAGACAGATTTCTATATTATGGATATAAGAGATGACAGTTGGTGCTCATAAAGTTCTATGTAGAAGGGAGGAACAAGCGTTCTGCCTCTAGCTCCTCCATCTACATAGATACTTATCTGGAAGTGTGATATGTCATCTACCAGGGCTGTGGAGTTGGATTCGTGGATTCTGAGTCGGTGTTTATTTTGGTGAAGTCGGTATAAAATGGACCGGCTCCTAAAATATATAATATATTGGGTACAGTAGTTAATAATAATCTTTATTTTTATATAGCGCTAACATATTCCGCAGCGCTTTACAGTTTGCACACATTTTTCATCACTGTCCCCGATGGGGCTCACAATCTAAATTCCCTATCAGTATGTCTTTGGAGTGTGGGAGGAAACCGGAGTACCCGGAGGAAACCCACGCAAACACGGGGAGAACATACAAACTCCTTGCAGTACAATGCAGAATGTGCTGAATATTTTTTCATAGGAATTTGGGAAAGTTATGAAATGTCCTATAAATGGCTGTTCTATTCCTGATCTAAGGCTACATTCACACACCGCGTTTTTGCTGCGTTTTGAGTATACGTTTTTCAGCTGCAAAAGCAGATCAGCTTTTTAAAAAAACCACATCACCTGAAAGGTTTTTGAGCTCATAGATAATGTTTTCAATAGCAAAAGCAGATTAGAAAAACGCCGCACAAACTGACATGCTCATTCAGCCCAAAAACGGATCCTCACAAAGCAATGTGTCTGTCATATCTTGAAACCCATTGACTTTGCTGGGATGCCCATAGTCACTGCATTTTACTGCAAAAAACGCTGTGTGTGAATTATGGCCGTAGCCAGCGAGGGGCAGTGGGGGCAGCTGCCCCCTCCTAGAAGCAGGGGCACGCACCTATCAAAACTCACTTGTATGCTGCAGTGCTCCCGTCCTGCACTGGCTCCAGACTGCAGGGGGCAATCTCCCCTCCTCTGTCCTGTCTTCTGCCGTCTTCAACAGAGAGAGGAGGGGGAGTGGTGCCTGCCGTGCACAGGATCCGATTCCTGGACCCCGAGCTGGAGAAAGTTGTGCACATGCTGCAGCTGGCAATAAGAGAGTCTGCAAGAGGGACATGCTGGAAATCTGATTGGAAAAGTGAGGAAATTGGTTATTGCCACCAGAACCCCTAAAATACCATCTTGAAGAGACGTGCTGGGAAAGGGGCAATTGTCGATCAAGCCACTCGGTGGGGCAGCACCTATTTAATGATTGAGCCATTGCTTGAACTAAAACAGTTTCTTATAGATACGGCGAACCCTCAGGTAACCCTAAATGAAGGTCAATGGACACAGGTGGCTGAATTGAAGGAATTGTTTAATCACCCATTTAAAGTAACTAAAAAATTACAAGCTGAGGATTTAAACTCCTGGCATTTTCATAAGGCAGTGGAAGAACTTGCTATTTTTCCTGTCCCAAAGAGGAGGTTTAATTGCAGATGGCATTCCTGCTTCAATGAAATGGAGAGAAACACAGCTATTGGAAAATAAAATTTTTCTGGCAGCTGGTTATGTGGACCCAAGTCATCGTATACTGCTTGATGATCAACAGCTTACTAAAGGAAAAGAAGCTCTGACTAAGGTAGCAGTTAGGATGAGTGGCCTACAGGAGGACTGCCAGGCGCAAGAGGACTTGGGTCCTGACAGTGCTACTGCTACCATATCTTCATCCTCATCAGATGAGGAGTTTGATTTTGACAAGTATTTGGATGACATGGAGCAGGCAAAGCGTTGCCGCAAGGAAAAAGATTTCGCTCCGTCTCCTATAGCAAGCAGATTGACCATATTTCAGCAAAATGTTTCACTTGCTCTCAAAGAAATAGAAAAATTCAACCATTCATCAAAACTGACTGTGTATGAGGCAATTCCTTTATACGCGATAATTGTTAGAGTTGTTGCCCATGTGGTTACGGCTTTGCCTCCAACCCAAGTTAGTGTAGAGAGGTTGTTCTCTGGCCTTAAAATTATTAGGTCAGATTTGAGGTCCTCTATGAAGGAGGATCTGACGGAGGCAATTCTATTTCTTAGAACAAATTCATAGACTGCACAAATGTTATTTAGTATGTTTTTGTTGAAAACTGTTTTGCCACTTACATAGTTTATTAGTGTATATTGTGTGTGTGTGTGTATATATATATATATATATCTATATTACATATTTACAATTTATTAGTTTTTTGTGTTCTAAAGTATTCCAATAAATATATATTATGTTCTATCTAAATATCTTGTTTATTGTATCATAAAAATGATTAAATGTCTCATGTTCACATTGTGCTACAATAAATGTTTCACTTAAATATAAGCAATATTTGTGGGAGTCGGTGTAAGGGAAATTGAGGAGTCGCAGGTTTGGCTTACCGACTCCACAGCCCTGTCATCTACTATATCATTAATGTAACATTCTTTCTTCACTGATTTTACCCATGAATTGAGAATGATCGAGATCAGTCCAGGAGGAGAAAGAAGCAGATTTCTCTCATGAGATATATTAGAAATTTTGTTGTGGAGAAAGAGAAAAAGCAGGATGGCACTCACCATTCATGTGAATCAAATCACTTTATTTCACATACACAAGGCATAGGCACGGGAGCAATGTGCTGGAAGACTGACAACAGCCGTTTCGCATTCAATACGCTTCAACAGGGCCTGTCTTATTAATGTGAAAAAATATATGTGCAGACATTCAGGCTGAGTGCACACGTACTTTTTGGCTCTGCGGATTTTTCCGCGCAGAATTGAAGAAATCCGCAGGTCAAATGACCTGCATTTTTCCTGCGGATTTCTTCCGTTTTTCTTGCGTTTTTTTTGTGCGCTTTTCCACTGCGGATTCTCCCCTGCGGATTTGGAGACAGGGGAGATGGAAAACCGCACAAAAGAAGTAACATGCTGCGGATTTTGTACCGCGCGGAAAAATCCGCAGCGTCTGCACCGCGTTTTTTTTTTCATTGATTTTAAGGACTACTGTACATCACAATGCGGATATGCAACGTTTCTGCGCGGTAAAATCCGCTGCGGATCCGCTGCAAATCTGCATCGTGTGCACACAGCCTCAGGGTATTTTTCCACACAACGGTGCCGGATATCTATTTTCTCAAATTGTGGACAGATATATTAGAAAGCTACTTATTTGTATATTGTCATGTGTACTATCAAATGAAAATTAATGATTGATACTCTTAAGTATTTTGGCGACGGCACGAGTTCTCAAGAATATAATTGGATATTCCCTGTCACAAAGTTCAAACGGCAGCTCATTCTAGTCACGTGGCAGGTCTGGCTGCTATTTTAATTATGTGATGGGGACATTTTAATACATTCTCGGAGAACCAACTTAAATTACACTGTCTAAATGGGACAACCCCTTTAAGAGCTCCAAGCGTGGCTATGTTCTTCCCTGACTGCAGTTTGTTGACAACTCTGCTTCTCCAGGTCCACCAGTGAGTCTCCGCTGCAGCACTCATGTCCACAGTGACAGTCAGTGACTGCCCGTACAGATGGAACGAACACCGCCTGCAAAGCTGTTGAGCTCACCGATTGGCTGTGGTCTTGACTACCGTGCCGAGCCAGTGGTGGAGATGCATCGGTGGACCTGGGAAAGTTGAGTTTAGCGCGGTTTGATAGTTTGTTTTGAAATTGCAGCTGAGCAAAACAAATTGTCTGAAAGGGAACAACCCCTTTTACCAACTCATTTTCATTTTATTGAATATAAATTTCTCAGGCATGCCTCAACAGATAGAAGATATAAAGTCATTGATGGATTTGCATTAAATAAATCTGCATCTCCATATATACAGTTGAAGGGATGGGTGGGTCTAATTTACAAAATGTACCTTCATAGATGCTCTAATAAATCCACTGTTGGGGGGGTTACACATATTGAATTTGCATCTTCCACCCCCGACTTGTATTTCACAGTAGGATTCTTGCCTGTTATTATTATTATTTGGATGCGCTGTGTGAACGGCTACAAATGAGTTCACACAATTTATGCCCCAGAAACTGTTCTGAATCAAGTCCCCTCTTTAGGGCCCCCAGTAATTAGCCAAAGCCTAGACGTGGTGCACCTGGCGTGTACAATGTATTGATTTTCACTAGCTCCTAATGAGTTTCTCATGTTAATTTTTAAAAGCCGACAATGCTAGGGTACTTTCACACTTCAGTTTTTTTACATCACTCACAATCCGTTGATGCGACGGATCCGTTTTTTCACGGGATCCGACTGCCCTACATGGTAATAATGGAGCATGCTCAGTTTAAAAAAACTGAATCCGTCACTGGATTCCATCATTTGACGGACAGCGACGGAGCCAGCGCCCATAGGCTTCCATTCTAGAAAACGACGGCCGGCGCTTTTCGACGAAGACAAAAAAAAAGTTACTTTGTCCGTCGTCTCCCGCTGCCGGACAATTTCCGACGGTTATGGCGAACGACGGATGAAACATGCCATCATCAGTTGGAATCCTCCGCTAATACAAGTCTATGAGAAAAAAACAGATCCGGGGGCATCAGTCGCCTGATCCGTGTTTTTTTTTTTTTTTTTTTTAAATTTGACAGACTGCAACTGATGGCGAAAAACTGATGTGTGAAAGAGGCCTAAGAAAGTCTTAAGGCTGACAATGGAGAGGTTTCTGAAGATGCTTGCCGTTTTGGTGTTTATACCGCAGTGTGTGCACAGCGGCCTGTCAGAAATGGACCGTTGTATACATCTGTTGTGGACTGTCGTGGGATCTGCAAGAACTTGTCTTTTCTCGGTCTGTGCCAGTTGATAGTTGGGTGTGGGATGGATTTTGATCTGTATACCTGTGGGTTGTATAGCTTTAGAGATTTTTCTGTTTGATTAGTAATACATGTGCGGCAATTGAAGAGGTGTAACTTTGCTTTGATTTTTTTTTTTTTTTTTTTTAACGCTTAAAGGCAATGAATGCTGAGGAAAAGGTTCAATATTGCCCCGTTGGTGTCCATGCATCTTAAGTGGTGACTAAAATGTTGTGATTTGGTATGTGGCTGCCTGCAACATGCTGTCACGATGGAGGAAATGTGACTACGGGCTCATGCAGACTGGCCATAGGGTTTCCAGCCTGATTGTACCAGTCTCGTAGCAATATGAAGCAGTGTGTTGCAGTCCGTGCTCAGGCTGTGTTGCATGAACTCGAAGGCCTAGAGCCATGGCTTGACATTATGGTACAAATGGCACTGCAGCTTAGTCTTCACACTGGGTAATGGAGACATATCAACTGGTTACTATTAGTTTCATGCTCTTTTTAAACATCACCAGTTTTTGGACAGTGAAGATGCGAACCTATAGTTATGCAGCTGAGTTTTAGGCTGGGACTACTTGGGGACTTTGGCCATGACACAGATCATGTGAGCAAATACAGTATATCCCTGTGCTATTGCTATGTTGCAGCACTGTGCAAGTAATGGGGGGTTGCATTCAGTGCTCTGAATTCAGTAAGCCAAACCGGACTCTGACTCTGCAGCACTGGTCAGTGGTCACTGTATACATAGAGTACAGCACAGATTCATCGCTACTAAAAGCAGATATCCCCTTAGATCAGGAACATAACTGACACTTATAGGATATTTTATGACTTTCCCAAATTCTTAAATCTTTTACAGTCCATCCTGCACTGAACTACTGAACCCAATTTATTATATACTAGATGGTGGCCCGATTCTAACGCATCAGGTATTCTAGAATATGGCCAGCGGGAAACCGACGTTCAAAAGATGGTCCAGGACGATCCACCACGATCGGCGATCCCACAGAGGGGGCCTGGTTGCTGCTGCGTGTCACACTGAGGCTAAGTACACACGTTGCAGAAATTTCCGCAGCATTTCCACAACTCCCGCCGCAGGATAAACCATACGAATTCGCATGCGTTTCCTGCTGAAAACATGCGTTTTCACGTTATTTTCACGTGTGGAATTCAAGCGCATTCCAAGCTTGGAATGTGGTTTACAGGTTGGTCACATTTGTCAAGCATAGTGTTTGACAATTGTGATCAACTTTTTACTATTGATGATGCCTATGCAGCATCAATAGTAAAAGATAGTAAAAAAGAATAATAAAAAAATTTAAAGTTATTCTCACCTTCCGACGGCCCCCGATCTCCTCTCCACACTCCCGGCATCTTCTGGTCCCAGTAATGCTTAACGCGAAGGACCGGAGATGACGTCACTCTAGCAAGAGCATGACGTCATCAGCAGTCTTTCGCACAAAGCATTACTGGGACCGGAAGATGCCGGGCGCGTGGTGAGAGGAGGGAAAGAGTCCGGGGGGCCGTCGGAAGGTGAGTATATCACTATTTTTTATTTTAATTCTATTTTTTACAGTTTTATGGTACCCAGGGCCTGGAAGAGAGTCTCCTCCTCTCCTCCGGACTCTGGGTACCATCTGCACATTGAGCGCTGCCCGGTCATCTCACGGCTGCGTCGCCGCTGACCTCCGTGCGGCAGCAGATGACCCGCGGCGACCAGTCAGCGACGCAGGATTTCTGTGACAGACAGAATTAGACGATTATATAGTAGATTTTAGGAGTCGGTCCATTTTATACTGACTCCTCAACTCCGACACTACAGCCCTGGTTGCATTGCAGTCTGCAAGGTACCACAACAATCAAGTCAGAAACATTTTGACTTTTTATTTTTGCAACTTGCTTGTTGCAGTACTTCACAGGCCACAGTACGGTGACATTTGCTTACATTGGGCTACAAGCTGTCGTTGGCTAATCAATTTGTATTGTAGGCAAAGTTTCTTTGTGCCTTTTAATGTCCCAAACCTGTCCAGATTAAAATAAAATTGGATGGTTTTGACATTATGGCGTAGAAGAACATATAAGTTATAGGAAATGATCAGAAACTTGTGCATTGGCTTGCCAAAAATAGTGACAGGTCCCTTTTTTATAGTAATATCTGACCACAGTGTATTTGCAGTAAACAGTGTATCCATCCTCATTGTTGCAGCAGAGCATAAATGTATCCTAGAAGTGTTGGCTATAAATAGAGCCGGCATCCATCGGCAAGACAAGGTCAAGGATATGGGTCACAAATGTAGCATTCTTCTATTAATATGTGAGGAGATGTATGCAAAAAAAAAAATATTGTAAATTTCAACGTTGTTTCACCATTGATTATTGTTTCATAAAGTAGCTAAAAAAAATGTCCAAGGGCAAACCCATTATACTGAAGCACAAGGTTCCAGCTTAATTGTGGTCACAGTTAATGGTTTACTTGCAATAAAAGGCAAACGACAAATTACTTTTTATTTAGGGCCCGTCTGGATGGAGTGTAGAATGTTGCTTGCCCATTAGGCCTCAGGAAACTTAGTGAGAAACTTGAAATAATCTGCTGCCGTTTACACTTTTCATAGTTCGTCAATTATTTGCCCAGTGGAATAAGGTACAAAAAATCGTGACCACGGAGTTGGGGTTTTGCATTGTGAATAAAAGGTCTTTAAATTAAAAAAAAAAAAAAAGTGTAAACTCCAAACTTTGGTCCTGTAAATGAGAACCAAGATTGGGCAAAAGTGATGCCTTGTGTTGTCGCTACAGGACACCATATTGTTGAGGTATACGCTATGTAAAGAAACATACAAGCGCTGAAATCTGAGAAGTCATTGTAGGTTATGGGATGCTTCTGTATAGACACCAGATGCACACATTATGTTACAAAGGGTTTTCCTAATGATTAGATCTATGATATTAATCCACAGGAGCAGTATAAAATGTGTAGTAGCTGGAAGTCTGACTACTGGGATCCCCCACAAATCAGGAGACCAGGGGAGTCAGAGTGCAGTGTCTGGATGGAGTTTCAGTGATTATATGCGCTTACCACTTTATATACCTTCTTTGATACTGAAGGAAATGGTCAGTTACTGTTTTGAGTAAATAAACTATTAACAAGAATCTCTCCGCAGGTTTTTGCTGTGGAATCTAACAGCAGCATGATATAGGGGCAGAGAACTTGATTCTAGGGATGTATCAATTACTGCGCTGCTTGTTGCAGTTTTGATAAAATTCCTGTCCTCTGCTGTAGCAGTGCTATAAATGTAGAGCCTTGTATAACTCCGCCTACTGCTCTGATTGGCAGCTTTCCGTATACACTTCATCAAGCCGCCAATCAGTGGTGAGGGTGGGGTTACAGAGAAACTGGACTGTCTGGCACACAACACCTAGTCCTGCAGTGATAATCTGCTGCTAAAACTAATGAAACTAGAGCAAGTGACCCATCGCTGGAATTGGAATCTCTGCCCTTACATTATGCTGATCTCCGATTACCTAGCAAAAACCTGCTGACAGAGTCCCTCTAACCCCTTCACGACGTAGGCAGTACACGTATTGCGCCTGTCGTGTCTCTCCCTTTGATGTGTGCTCCGGCGCTGAGCTCACCTCTTTTCTGTCACATGTCAGCTAACAGCCGTGGGTGGAACCCCAATCCACCCACTGCTATTAACCTGTTAAATGCCGCTGTGAATCTTACAGTGGCACTTAATGTGATCACGGTCCCTTCCCGTGTCACATGACCACAGGTTGCCAGTGAGTTGGCATGACAACCCGGGGTCTGCAGGAGACCTCTCTGGTTGTTATTTCTGGATTGCTATGATCGCTGCCCAGCGGTCGGCGCACATAGCAAGTGAGCATTTCTGCGACACAAAGGTGATCTGTCATTGCCTGTGTGTAGCAGAGGTGATCAGATTATCGCAGCTTCTAGTCTCCCATGGAGACTATTGAAGCAAGTGGAAAGTAAAAGAAAAGCTTTCAAAAATAGAAAAAATATAAAAGTTCAACTCAACCCAAAAATCAAAATAAAACAATTAAAAACAAAAAAAACAAGCACATATTTGGTATTGGCGCTCTTGGAATCGCCCAATCAAGTAATAAAAAGAATGAATCCAATCGGTAAACGGCGTAAGATGAAAAAGTCAAAACGCCAGACTTACTTTTTTTTTGGGTCACTGTAACATTGAATTAAAATGCAGTAACGGGGTATCAAAAGAACGTATCAGCCTCAAAATGGTATCATTAAAAACATCATCTAGGCACCCAAAAAATAAGCCCTCACCCAACCCCAGATCATGAAAAATGGAGACTCTAAGGGTCTTGGAAAATGATGTTTTTTGTTGTTTTTTTTTTAAGCAAACTTTGGACTTTTTTTTCCCCCAATTTAAATAAAAAAAAAACCTATACATGTTTGGCATCTACAAATTCGTAATGACCTGGAGAATTATTTGGTGAGCGTGGTAAAAAAAAAAAAAAGTTGTGGGATTTGCACTTTGTTTGCAATTTCAACGCACTTTGAATTTTCTTTTTCGAGTATACGGCATGGTAAAGCCAATGGTGTTCAAAAGTACAACTCGTCCCACAAAAAACAAGCTCTCACGTGGCCATATTGATGATAAATAAAGTTATGGCTCTGAGAAACAAATGCAAAAACGAAAAAGGGCTGCGGGGGGAAGGGGTTAGTACAACTCACTACCGCTCCACTCATACAGGGGACATTGGGGGTCCCTGCCATCATCCATTTAGAATACTGTGGAGACAGTGAGTGTATTTGGTGGGAGAACCCATTAAACCAATACACTTAGTTGACAGACATGATCACACAATGTACACATTCTCCATGTCCTCGGTGACCAGGAGCATGAAAGCTGACCGTGGTTAGTGCGTTCCCTTTAAGTAAAAAAATAACTGGTCGGTAACAGGTAGCGGTACTCCTGTTCAACCAGAGAGAGGTAGTGAGGCATAGGGCATTGTAAAACTTTACGAGCAATGCCTATTACCGTGCCAGCTAGTGGGCCCAAAACATGACTGTTCTTGACGGGCAAATTGGGTTCATAAGTGCACAGGTGGGAGTATCTGCGCAATTGCAGTCTATATGGCTGCTTTTTACTTGTCCCCACTTGCATTGCCCCCACTTCTTGATTGACAACAGAGACTCTGCTGCATAATGACCCCTCTGCTCTCCACTGTCAGTTAAAAAGCAGGGGCAGGAAGAAGGGAGCGGGAGTCATGGACTACAAGAGCAGTGACGCAACCAAGATTGCACGACCGCTTACTCTATGCTAGTGTTCTAGTGCTGACTGGTTCCCTTTCAAAATTATGCCCATACATTAAAAGTTGTCCACTACTTGGACAACCCCTTCTCATTCCCCACGCTTGGCTCAGATTGAAATAAAAAAACCTATACTCTCCTCCATTGTCGGTGCATCTTCCGCAGTGTTGCCACTTGCCCTTCCCGGGGCTCCGTGCTGTTGTTGTGACACATGACTCCGGCGCACAGTCGTCGCTGGTGTCACTCACTGTCCCCACCTCATGTCGAATTGAAGAGGAAGTGAGAGAGAAGTTGCTCCCCGAACTTTCTCTTCCTGTTCGATTTCTCTGAATGTGGAGACAGTAACGTCAGCGCTGATTAGGTGCCGGAGTCGTGTGTTGCAACAACCGCACGAGGACCCTGGGACCGCAAGTGCTGACACCGCTGGAATGGCGCCAGTACGGATGGCGACTATAAGATATATATATTTATTATAGTCATAGTAGTGGACAACCCCTTTTAATATGAAATTCCAGGGCTGTGGAGTCGGTAAGCCAAACCTGTGACTCCGACTCCTCAATTTCCCTTACACCGACTCCGACTCCCACATATATTGCTTATATTTAAGTGAAAGATTTATTGTAGTACAATGTGAACATCATACATTTAATCATTTTTATGATACAATAATCAAGATATTTAGAACATATTTATTGGAATACAACTTTAGAACACAAAAAACTGTAATAAGTTGTAAACATGTAATACACTATGTAATATCTATTACATAGTGTTATATATCACTATGTAATAAACTATAAGTGGCAAAAAACAGTTTTCAACAAAAACATACTAAATAACATTTGTGCAGTCTATGAATTTGTTCTAAGAAATAAAATTGCCTCCATCAGATCCTCCTTCATAGATGACCTCAAATCTGACCTAATAATTTTAAGGCTAGAGAACAACCTCTCTACACTAACTTGGGTTGGAGGCAAAGCCGTAACCACATGGGCAACATCTCTAACAATTTCCAGGTATAAAGGAATTGCCTCATACACAGTCAGTTTTGATGAACGGTTGAATTTTTCTATTTCTTAGAGAACAAGTGAAACATTTTGCTGAAAAATGGTCAATCTGCTTGCTATAGGTGACAGAGTGAAATCTTTTTCCTTGCGGCAATGCTTTCCCTGCTCCATGTCATCCAAATACTTGTCAAAATCAAACTCCTCATCTGATGAGGATGAAGATATGGCAGCAGTAGCACTGTCAGGACCAGAGTCCTCTTGCGCCTGGCAGTCCTCCTGTAGGCCACTCATCCTAACTGCTACCTCAGTCAGAGCTTCTTTTCCTTTAGTAAGCTGTTGATCATCAAGCAGTATACGATGACTTGGGTCCACATAAACAGCTGCCAGAAAAATTTTATTTTCCAATAGCTGTGTCTCTCTCCGTTTCATTGAAGCAGAAATGCCATCTGCGATTAAACAGCAAAATAGCAAGTTCTTCCGCTCCCTCATGAAAATGCCAGGAGTTAAATCCTCAGCTTGTAATTTTTTAGTCACAGTAAATGGGTGATTAAGCAATTCCTTCAATTCAGCCACCTGTGTCCATTGACCTTCATTTAGGGTTACCTGAGGGTTCGCCATATCTATAAGAAACTGTTTTAGTTGATCAACAATTGCCCTTTTCCAGCACGTCTCTTCAAGATGGAATCAATTTTAGGGGTTCTGGCGGCTGTAACCAATTTCCTCACTTTTCCAATCAGATTTCCAGCACGTCCCTCTTGCAGACTCTCTCTTATTGCCAGCTGCTGCGTGTGCGCAACACAGCGCATGTGATGAATAGGAAAGTGTTTTGAAGCAGCTTCAACAAGATCATCTATTTCTACAGTGTAATTTTGCTGTTCTCCTGTTGTAATATCTGTTTGTTCCTCAGTTACATGAACAGCACTGTGGCCTTCCATCTCAAACATACTGAATCCTAAATGTTCCTCTAGCTGTTGTTCATTACTCTCATTCATCAGTGTAATTGTACTTATGTTTGAAGCATTGTCCGTTACAATAGCAAGAACCTGTTCTTTTTTGAGTTCGTAATCTTGCAGAACTTTCTCCACTAAGGCCTGGAGAAACTGGCTGCTGTGATGAGCTTTACTATCTTTTACTGCCAGCGTGTTGGTAACAATTTTTGTTGTCACAAACATATCGAACATTGATGGCAAAATAGTTCACTCTGTGACGTGTGCAGGCATCCATTTTAAGAAACATGAAGCGTCTTTTGAGAGTCTTTTTAAGATCTTCCTTTTGTTTAAGGGCTTCTTCAATCACTAATTTTCTAATACTTTCTCTTTCCAGAGAAACACCAAGTTTGGGGGCCATTTCTCCATTAAGAGCTGTAAAAGCTGGTCGTGCAAATAATGTTAATGGTACACCGTCCTTCACAACAAGCTGTACGAGCTGTCTTTTTAGACATATCTGCTGTCATTGTTACAGTAACTTTGTTACTTAGGCTGGTTTCACATTAGCGCTTTTGTGCGCAGCGCATCGTGCGCACCCGTGCGCACTGCGCACCTATACTTAACATGACGTGCGCATGGTCTTGCGCATACTTGCGTTTTCGTGCGCATGCGTTTTTTTGTCTTTTGCGCCAGGCGCGCCAGACGCAACATGTTGCATTTTTGGTTCCGCCCTGTCTCGTCAAAAAAACGCATGCGCACGCTTGCGCACGGAATGCGCAAAAACACCACATTGGAGCCTATGGGAACGCATGCGTGCGCATGGTCTTGCGCACGCTTGCGTTTTTTTGCGCATGCGTTTTTGAGTTAAACAAGTCTAGAATGTTCTCTAGACAATGGAAAAAACGTCACACTTAAAAACGCATGCGCATAAAAAACGCCAACGCATGCAAAAAACGCATGTAAAACGCAAACAACGCTGCGTTTTTTTTACACATCAGCGTGCGCATGATGTTAAAAAAACGCGCGTTTGTTTTGCGTTTTTCTTTGCGTTTTTTATGCGCCCGATGCGCTGCGCAAAAAAACGCTAATGTGAAACTAGCCTTACAAAATATCTTGTTAATGATGTTTGAGATGCTCTTTCCTCCTCCTTTGCCTGGCAGGAAGTGTTAAGCCCCCGTTACACACTGCGATATCGCTAGCAATATCGCTGCAAAGTCACCGATTTTGTGACGTTGCAGCGATATTGCTAGCGATATCGCTACATGTGATACTTACCTCCGACCGGCTCCCCGTTGATTATCGCTGATCGCGCGAGAACGTCCTGGGCCGTTTCTTGTCGTCAGCTTCCTGCTGGCCTTCCTGTGGCGCCGACGAGCGACGCGTGGACGCGGGCGGGAGGACGTCAGGATCGCCGCGTCTGACAGGTAAGTAGCGACCACCGACCGCTATGTCGCTGGTGAGATCTGCCTGTGTGGCAGCTCACTAGCGACCACTTAGCGATGCACCAGCGATCCATATCGTTGTCGGGATCGCTGGTGCATCGCTAAGTGTAACGGTACCCTTAAATACTCCCCTATCATCCATCAATGTAACTTCCTACAGTCAACAGTTCTGGTGATTTGGTGGGGGTCTGAGCTGTTAGATCCCAAGTGATTTAGAGGTTAACACCTATCTTGTGTGATAACTTCTTTCCAGGAATATCCCTTAAAAGTTTGTCATCTTGGATAAAAGAGCTAGCGAGGCTTTGTTAAACCTTTGAGTATGCCACACATAGTAAATGTCCTCTCAAGTGAGGTTGCATTTTTTTTTTTTGTTTCGTTCACTCTCCTGTACCCAATACATATTGAGGAGTGCTCGCTCTGAGCTAAACTTTGTGTGCGATTAGTTGTGTTAAGCGATGGTGGAGTCACCCAGATGCAGCGAGGAATGGGAAGATTGTCTCAGGTTGGAAAATAAAGGCTCAACAGCCGCGGAGACACCATCACATGTTTCTCAACGCAAGCAATGACTAGCCAGGTCTTTCCCCGGGAAGGAACAACCACGGGAAGGGCAGTCTCCAATGAAGGAAACCACCTATGCCAAAACATGGTATCCATCCACAGACAGCTGTTTCGGGGTATTGCCCCTCATCAGTGTGGAGTAGGAAACTGGCTAGTAGGAGCAATGCCTAGTGAAAGGCTATGAACATAAGGATGAGTGACCTCATGGAGATCAACATCCAACACTGCGGAGACACCATCACATGTTTCTCAACGCAGTGATCTAGAGCAATGCCCCCATCCCTTATGGGAAATATGCAAAAGCATGTAAATCAACAGCCGCGGAGACACCATCACATGTTTCTCAACGCAAGCAATGACTAGCCAGGTCTTTCCCCGGGAAGGAACAACCACGGGAAGGGCAGTCTCCAATGAAGGAAACCACCTATGCCAAAACATGGTATCCATCCACAGACAGCTGTTTCGGGGTATTGCCCCTCATCAGTGTGGAGTAGGAAACTGGCTAGTAGGAGCAATGCCTAGTGAAAGGCTATGAACATAAGGATGAGTGACCTCATGGAGATCAACATCCAACACTGCGGAGACACCATCACATGTTTCTCAACGCAGTGATCTAGAGCAATGCCCCCATCCCTTATGGGAAATATGCAAAAGCATGTAAATCAACAGCCGCGGAGACACCATCACATGTTTCTCAACGCAAGCAATGACTAGCCAGGTCTTTCCCCGGGAAGGAACAACCACGGGAAGGGCAGTCTCCAATGAAGGAAACCACCTATGCCAAAACATGGTATCCATCCACAGACAGCTGTTTCGGGGTATTGCCCCTCATCAGTGTGGAGTAGGAAACTGGCTAGTAGGAGCAATGCCTAGTGAAAGGCTATGAACATAAGGATGAGTGACCTCATGGAGATCAACATCCAACACTGCGGAGACACCATCACATGTTTCTCAACGCAGTGATCTAGAGCAATGCCCCCATCCCTTATGGGAAATATGCAAAAGCATGTAAATCAACAGCCGCGGAGACACCATCACATGTTTCTCAACGCAAGCAATGACTAGCCAGGTCTTTCCCCGGGAAGGAACAACCACGGGAAGGGCAGTCTCCAATGAAGGAAACCACCTATGCCAAAACATGGTATCCATCCACAGACAGCTGTTTCGGGGTATTGCCCCTCATCAGTGTGGAGTAGGAAACTGGCTAGTAGGAGCAATGCCTAGTGAAAGGCTATGAACATAAGGATGAGTGACCTCATGGAGATCAACATCCAACACTGCGGAGAAACCATCACATGTTTCTCAACGCAGTGATCTAGAGCAATGCCCCCATCCCTTATGGGAAATATGCAAAAGCATGTAAATCAACAGCCGCGGAGACACCATCACATGTTTCTCAACGCAAGCAATGACTAGCCAGGTCTTTCCCCGGGAAGGAACAACCACGGGAAGGGCAGTCTCCAATGAAGGAAACCACCTATGCCAAAACATGGTATCCATCCACAGACAGCTGTTTCGGGGTATTGCCCCTCATCAGTGTGGAGTAGGAAACTGGCTAGTAGGAGCAATGCCTAGTGAAAGGCTATGAACATAAGGATGAGTGACCTCATGGAGATCAACATCCAACACTGCGGAGACACCATCACATGTTTCTCAACGCAGTGATCTAGAGCAATGCCCCCATCCCTTATGGGAAATATGCAAAAGCATGTAAATCAACAGCCGCGGAGACACCATCACATGTTTCTCAACGCAAGCAATGACTAGCCAGGTCTTTCCCCGGGAAGGAACAACCACGGGAAGGGCAGTCTCCAATGAAGGAAACCACCTATGCCAAAACATGGTATCCATCCACAGACAGCTGTTTCGGGGTATTGCCCCTCATCAGTGTGGAGTAGGAAACTGGCTAGTAGGAGCAATGCCTAGTGAAAGGCTATGAACATAAGGATGAGTGACCTCATGGAGATCAACATCCAACACTGCGGAGACACCATCACATGTTTCTCAACGCAGTGATCTAGAGCAATGCCCCCATCCCTTATGGGAAATATGCAAAAGCATGTAAATCAACAGCCGCGGAGACACCATCACATGTTTCTCAACGCAAGCAATGACTAGCCAGGTCTTTCCCCGGGAAGGAACAACCACGGGAAGGGCAGTCTCCAATGAAGGAAACCACCTATGCCAAAACATGGTATCCATCCACAGACAGCTGTTTCGGGGTATTGCCCCTCATCAGTGTGGAGTAGGAAACTGGCTAGTAGGAGCAATGCCTAGTGAAAGGCTATGAACATAAGGATGAGTGACCTCATGGAGATCAACATCCAACACTGCGGAGACACCATCACATGTTTCTCAACGCAGTGATCTAGAGCAATGCCCCCATCCCTTATGGGAAATATGCAAAAGCATGTAAATCAACAGCCGCGGAGACACCATCACATGTTTCTCAACGCAAGCAATGACTAGCCAGGTCTTTCCCCGGGAAGGAACAACCACGGGAAGGGCAGTCTCCAATGAAGGAAACCACCTATGCCAAAACATGGTATCCATCCACAGACAGCTGTTTCGGGGTATTGCCCCTCATCAGTGTGGAGTAGGAAACTGGCTAGTAGGAGCAATGCCTAGTGAAAGGCTATGAACATAAGGATGAGTGACCTCATGGAGATCAACATCCAACACTGCGGAGACACCATCACATGTTTCTCAACGCAGTGATCTAGAGCAATGCCCCCATCCCTTATGGGAAATATGCAAAAGCATGTAAATCAACAGCCGCGGAGACACCATCACATGTTTCTCAACGCAAGCAATGACTAGCCAGGTCTTTCCCCGGGAAGGAACAACCACGGGAAGGGCAGTCTCCAATGAAGGAAACCACCTATGCCAAAACATGGTATCCATCCACAGACAGCTGTTTCGGGGTATTGCCCCTCATCAGTGTGGAGTAGGAAACTGGCTAGTAGGAGCAATGCCTAGTGAAAGGCTATGAACATAAGGATGAGTGACCTCATGGAGATCAACATCCAACACTGCGGAGACACCATCACATGTTTCTCAACGCAGTGATCTAGAGCAATGCCCCCATCCCTTATGGGAAATATGCAAAAGCATGTAAATCAACAGCCGCGGAGACACCATCACATGTTTCTCAACGCAAGCAATGACTAGCCAGGTCTTTCCCCGGGAAGGAACAACCACGGGAAGGGCAGTCTCCAATGAAGGAAACCACCTATGCCAAAACATGGTATCCATCCACAGACAGCTGTTTCGGGGTATTGCCCCTCATCAGTGTGGAGTAGGAAACTGGCTAGTAGGAGCAATGCCTAGTGAAAGGCTATGAACATAAGGATGAGTGACCTCATGGAGATCAACATCCAACACTGCGGAGACACCATCACATGTTTCTCAACGCAGTGATCTAGAGCAATGCCCCCATCCCTTATGGGAAATATGCAAAAGCATGTAAATCAACAGCCGCGGAGACACCATCACATGTTTCTCAACGCAAGCAATGACTAGCCAGGTCTTTCCCCGGGAAGGAACAACCACGGGAAGGGCAGTCTCCAATGAAGGAAACCACCTATGCCAAAACATGGTATCCATCCACAGACAGCTGTTTCGGGGTATTGCCCCTCATCAGTGTGGAGTAGGAAACTGGCTAGTAGGAGCAATGCCTAGTGAAAGGCTATGAACATAAGGATGTTCATCCTTATGTTCATAGCCTTTCACTAGGCATTGCTCCTACTAGCCAGTTTCCTACTCCACACTGATGAGGGGCAATACCCCGAAACAGCTGTCTGTGGATGGATACCATGTTTTGGCATAGGTGGTTTCCTTCATTGGAGACTGCCCTTCCCGTGGTTGTTCCTTCCCGGGGAAAGACCTGGCTAGTCATTGCTTGCGTTGAGAAACATGTGATGGTGTCTCCGCGGCTGTTGATTTACATGCTTTTGCATATTTCCCATAAGGGATGGGGGCATTGCTCTAGATCACTGCGTTGAGAAACATGTGATGGTGTCTCCGCAGTGTTGGATGTTGATCTCCATGAGGTCACTCATCCTTATGTTCATAGCCTTTCACTAGGCATTGCTCCTACTAGCCAGTTTCCTACTCCACACTGATGAGGGGCAATACCCCGAAACAGCTGTCTGTGGATGGATACCATGTTTTGGCATAGGTGGTTTCCTTCATTGGAGACTGCCCTTCCCGTGGTTGTTCCTTCCCGGGGAAAGACCTGGCTAGTCATTGCTTGCGTTGAGAAACATGTGATGGTGTCTCCGCGGCTGTTGATTTACATGCTTTTGCATATTTCCCATAAGGGATGGGGGCATTGCTCTAGATCACTGCGTTGAGAAACATGTGATGGTGTCTCCGCAGTGTTGGATGTTGATCTCCATGAGGTCACTCATCCTTATGTTCATAGCCTTTCACTAGGCATTGCTCCTACTAGCCAGTTTCCTACTCCACACTGATGAGGGGCAATACCCCGAAACAGCTGTCTGTGGATGGATACCATGTTTTGGCATAGGTGGTTTCCTTCATTGGAGACTGCCCTTCCCGTGGTTGTTCCTTCCCGGGGAAAGACCTGGCTAGTCATTGCTTGCGTTGAGAAACATGTGATGGTGTCTCCGCGGCTGTTGATTTACATGCTTTTGCATATTTCCCATAAGGGATGGGGGCATTGCTCTAGATCACTGCGTTGAGAAACATGTGATGGTGTCTCCGCAGTGTTGGATGTTGATCTCCATGAGGTCACTCATCCTTATGTTCATAGCCTTTCACTAGGCATTGCTCCTACTAGCCAGTTTCCTACTCCACACTGATGAGGGGCAATACCCCGAAACAGCTGTCTGTGGATGGATACCATGTTTTGGCATAGGTGGTTTCCTTCATTGGAGACTGCCCTTCCCGTGGTTGTTCCTTCCCGGGGAAAGACCTGGCTAGTCATTGCTTGCGTTGAGAAACATGTGATGGTGTCTCCGCGGCTGTTGATTTACATGCTTTTGCATATTTCCCATAAGGGATGGGGGCATTGCTCTAGATCACTGCGTTGAGAAACATGTGATGGTGTCTCCGCAGTGTTGGATGTTGATCTCCATGAGGTCACTCATCCTTATGTTCATAGCCTTTCACTAGGCATTGCTCCTACTAGCCAGTTTCCTACTCCACACTGATGAGGGGCAATACCCCGAAACAGCTGTCTGTGGATGGATACCATGTTTTGGCATAGGTGGTTTCCTTCATTGGAGACTGCCCTTCCCGTGGTTGTTCCTTCCCGGGGAAAGACCTGGCTAGTCATTGCTTGCGTTGAGAAACATGTGATGGTGTCTCCGCGGCTGTTGATTTACATGCTTTTGCATATTTCCCATAAGGGATGGGGGCATTGCTCTAGATCACTGCGTTGAGAAACATGTGATGGTGTCTCCGCAGTGTTGGATGTTGATCTCCATGAGGTCACTCATCCTTATGTTCATAGCCTTTCACTAGGCATTGCTCCTACTAGCCAGTTTCCTACTCCACACTGATGAGGGGCAATACCCCGAAACAGCTGTCTGTGGATGGATACCATGTTTTGGCATAGGTGGTTTCCTTCATTGGAGACTGCCCTTCCCGTGGTTGTTCCTTCCCGGGGAAAGACCTGGCTAGTCATTGCTTGCGTTGAGAAACATGTGATGGTGTCTCCGCGGCTGTTGATTTACATGCTTTTGCATATTTCCCATAAGGGATGGGGGCATTGCTCTAGATCACTGCGTTGAGAAACATGTGATGGTGTCTCCGCAGTGTTGGATGTTGATCTCCATGAGGTCACTCATCCTTATGTTCATAGCCTTTCACTAGGCATTGCTCCTACTAGCCAGTTTCCTACTCCACACTGATGAGGGGCAATACCCCGAAACAGCTGTCTGTGGATGGATACCATGTTTTGGCATAGGTGGTTTCCTTCATTGGAGACTGCCCTTCCCGTGGTTGTTCCTTCCCGGGGAAAGACCTGGCTAGTCATTGCTTGCGTTGAGAAACATGTGATGGTGTCTCCGCGGCTGTTGATTTACATGCTTTTGCATATTTCCCATAAGGGATGGGGGCATTGCTCTAGATCACTGCGTTGAGAAACATGTGATGGTGTCTCCGCAGTGTTGGATGTTGATCTCCATGAGGTCACTCATCCTTATGTTCATAGCCTTTCACTAGGCATTGCTCCTACTAGCCAGTTTCCTACTCCACACTGATGAGGGGCAATACCCCGAAACAGCTGTCTGTGGATGGATACCATGTTTTGGCATAGGTGGTTTCCTTCATTGGAGACTGCCCTTCCCGTGGTTGTTCCTTCCCGGGGAAAGACCTGGCTAGTCATTGCTTGCGTTGAGAAACATGTGATGGTGTCTCCGCGGCTGTTGATTTACATGCTTTTGCATATTTCCCATAAGGGATGGGGGCATTGCTCTAGATCACTGCGTTGAGAAACATGTGATGGTGTCTCCGCAGTGTTGGATGTTGATCTCCATGAGGTCACTCATCCTTATGTTCATAGCCTTTCACTAGGCATTGCTCCTACTAGCCAGTTTCCTACTCCACACTGATGAGGGGCAATACCCCGAAACAGCTGTCTGTGGATGGATACCATGTTTTGGCATAGGTGGTTTCCTTCATTGGAGACTGCCCTTCCCGTGGTTGTTCCTTCCCGGGGAAAGACCTGGCTAGTCATTGCTTGCGTTGAGAAACATGTGATGGTGTCTCCGCGGCTGTTGATTTACATGCTTTTGCATATTTCCCATAAGGGATGGGGGCATTGCTCTAGATCACTGCGTTGAGAAACATGTGATGGTGTCTCCGCAGTGTTGGATGTTGATCTCCATGAGGTCACTCATCCTTATGTTCATGGAAAATAAAGGCTGTGACTAGAGTTGAGCGACTTTAGTCGGATCGGGTTTCATGAAACAAAATTTGTTTCAGGTGAAACTGGTCCGACTAGGGCAAAAAATAGTCGGAGTTTCATCCAAAACCCGACCCCCCCCCCCCCCCCAATGCAAGTCAATGGGGAATAAAAGTCGGCATTGAGTGGATGAATGTCATCTGCTCAATGCAGACTTTTATTCCCCATTGACTTGCATTGGGGGTCGGGTTTCGGATGAAACTCCGACTTTTTTTTTGCCCTAGTCGGAACAGTTTCATCTGAAACAAATTTTGTTTCATGAAACCCGATCTGACTGAAGTCGCTCAACTCTAGCTGTGACTTCTACTTCGCTTTTGCTCTACATTTTAGCTTTCTTCGCTATGTTTTTACACAACTCTAGGAATTTAAAGTGCTGTAAGCTAGAAAAATATTTTGCTAATGTTTCTTGTAAACGTTTCCTGATAATGTTACTTGGCTCCATTCCAAAGAATGGTTTCCAGCTTTCATGCAAACAGGACCGAGCTGCCCTGGCCTCTTCAGATCACGAGTAAACCAGTGTATAGTGCTATTGATATATGGTAACTGAGGACCTGCTAGAGACTCTTCTGTTCTCGTCAGGACTCATTGGTCTTTGAGTGACAGCCTGCATGTGATATAGATTGCTGCAAAACCAGTCTGCACAGCCAGCCTGTGTTATCTGACATGTAATGACTGGCACTTGCAGAATATTTATTAAATATTTAATTTATAAAGCACCATTGGTTCCATGGTGCTGTACATGAGAAGGGGTTACATACAAATTACAGATATCACTTACAGTAAACAAACTAACAATCACGGACCGATATAGAGGAGAGAGAGGACCCTGCCCTTGCAGGCTTACATTCTTACAGGATGGTGGGGAAGGAGACAGTAGGTTGGGGGGCTGCAGCAGCTCCAGTGATGGTGAGGCGGTAGCTCCAGTAGTGGTGAGGAGTCAGCGGGGATCATTGCAGGCTGTCGGCTTTCCTGAAGAGATGGGTTTTCAGGTTCCGTCTGAAGGATCCGAGTGTGGTTGATAGTAGTATGTGTTGGGGCAAGGAATTCCAGAGGATGGGGGCTATTCGGGAGAAGTCTTGGAGACTGTTGGGTGAAGAGCGAATACGTGTGGAGGAGAGGAGGTGGTCTTGAGAGGATCGGAGATTACGTGAGGGAACGTATCGGGAGATTAGTTCAGAGATATATGGAGGAGACAGGTTATATATGGCCTTGTCGGTCAGTATTAGTAATTTGAACTGGATACGCTAAGCGAATGGGAGCCAGTGAAGAGATTTGCAGAGGGGAGAAGCGGAGGAGTAACGAGGAGAGAGATGAACTAGTCGGGCGGCAGAGTTGAGGATGGACTGGAGAGGTGCAAAGGTGTTAGCAGGGAAGCCACAGAAAAGGATGTTGCAGTAGTTGAGACGGTAGATGATGAGGGCATGCACAAGCATTTTAGTAGAGTGAGGGTTGAAGAAGGGATGGATTCTGGAAATATTTTTGAGCTGGAGGCAGCAGGAAGTGGAGAGAGCTTGGATGTGCGGTTTGAAGGACAGGGCTCTCAAGAGTTACTCCGAGAGAGCGGACCTCTGGCACGGGGGAAAGCGTGATGCTGTCAATTGTTATAGATAGGTCAGGTAAGGAAGATCTGTGAGATGGGGGGGGAAAGATGATCCGTTCAGATTTGTCCACATTCAGTTTGGGGAAGCGGGAGGAGAGGAATGAGGATATGGCTGATACACTCCGGGATTCTGGAGAGCAGAGAGGTGACGTATAGGCCAGAGAGGTAAATCTGAGTATCATCAGCATAAAGGTGGTACTGGAATTCGTGGGACTTTGAGTTGCCCCAGGCCAAGTGTATAGATTGAGAGTAGTAGGGGTCCTAGAACAGAGCCTTGGGGGACTCCAACAGAGAGAGGGTGGGATGAGGCGGTAGTGTGGGAGATGCTGAATGTGCGGTTGGAGAGGTAAGAGGAGATCCAGGATGGGGCTAGGTCTTTGATGAGCAAGCTCCCCTTCAGTGATGTTGGATAAGGAGGTTATGGGGTACAAAGGGGTTGTGGTTGAACAATAAAGACTTGCCGTGTTTAGTCTATCTTGTTTTTGAAGTGTACGACAAAGTCCTCAGCAGAGATTAGGGAGGGAGCAGTGGTGGGCAGAGGAGGGAGTTAAAAGTATTGAACAACTGTTTAGGGCTGTGGGATAAGGAAGATACAAGGGATGTAAAAGAAGGCCTGTTTAGCAGAGGTGAGAGCTGATTTGAATGCAAGTGTTTCTTGTTTGAGTGCAGTATAGTCGTCTAGCGAATGCGTTTTCTTCCAGCGCCGTTCAGCAATTCTGGATGCTTGTCGAAGCTTTTTAGTGGTGGTATTGTGCCAGGGTTGTCTATTGATTCGTCGCACTCTGTTATGCATGACAGGGGCGACCGAGTCGATGGCTGAGGCAAGAGTGGCATTGTAGAAACTAGTGGCAGTGTCTGTGGCGTGGAGTGAAGATATTGAGGACAGTGGTAGAATAGAGTCAGAGTGTGCAAGGTTTCTGTGGGGGTGTGCATGTTGCTGGACATGGGTGACAGGAGAGGAGATGGTGGTCAGATAGAAGGGGAGGTTGTGAAGTTAGATAGGGAGCATAGACGGGTGAAGACCAGGTTTAATGAGTGGGTGACTGAGGAGGACCACTGAGTAAGTCCAAAAGATGATGGGAGGGACAGGAGTTTGGAAGCTGCCAACTGGTGGGTGTCAATGGGGATGTTGTAGTCACCCATAATGATGGGAATGTCAGCAGAGAGAAAGTGAAGGAGCCAGGTAGAGAATTGGTCAATGAAGGCAGTGTTCGGGCTTGGAGGTCGGTATATGACAGCCACTTGGAGGTTGGAGGGAGATTAGATGCGGACAGAGTGGACTTCAAAAGAGGGGGAGGAGGAGGTGGGATTGGGTTGAAGGTGCAGTTGGAAGAAAGGAGAAGGCCCACTCCTCCACCATATCTGTTGCCAGGGCAAGGAGTGAGGGTGAAGTGGAGGCTGCCATAGCATAGCGCAGTGGGGAGGCGGTGTCCGAGGGTGTCAGCCATGTTTCGGTGAGGCCAAGGAATGAACAGTTGAGAGGTAAAGAGGTCGTGAATCACATGGAGTTTATTGCAGACGGAGCGGGCATTCTAGAGTGATCGAGAGATAGGGAGCAGGGTGGTGGGCGTTAAGGGCACAGATTTTAGGTTGGAACAATTTTGGGTGTTTATATTGGGTTGGGAGTGATAGAAGGGGCTAATAATGGAAGGTATGAGCTGTGGGGGTCCAGGATTGGGAGATATGTTGCAGCAGCAGTGAGGAGAAGCAGAGAGAGGCAGAGCAGGTGGGAGAAGGAGTGGGCGGCTTGTTTTGTGTTTTATTAGGAGAGATCTGAGGTCAGGTGGGGAGGCAAGAGGGAAGGAGAGATTACTTGGTTAGAGGGTGCTGGGGTTTGTGGATAGCGAAGGAGTGAGGATTAATGGAGCCAAAACCATTAGAGTGTATCTCAGCATGATGAGAGTAAGTGTGAAGGAAAGAGAAATTTTTGTATATTTAAACACAGTGATTAGTTGTACCTTCTGTTCACTTCTGGCTCATTTCTGGCATATTTCTGTTATCCTGAAAGAGACATCCTTATGGAGACAGACCGAGATCCAGACAGAACTCTGTCTGTCTCTTGTTACATATAACTTGTTACATTATTCTGCAGCACTTTATTACATGTGGCTAATATTTTCATTGAATGTTAGAATTGGAAGGGACTTCCAAGGTCATCATCTCCAACCCCCCTGCTCATTGCAGGATTCACTAAACCATCTCAGACAGATATCTGTCCAGCCTGTTTGAAGTTGTCCTTTGAAGGAGAACTCGCCACCTCTCATGGCAGCATGTTCCACTCATTGATCACCCACTCTCATTATTAAAAAGTTTTTTTTCTAATACCTAATCTATATCTTCCTCTTCCGTTTCATTCCATTAATTCTCATGTTTCCACGTACAAATGATAATAAAGATGATCCCTGTACACTGTAACATCCCCTCAGATATTTGTAGACTGCTATTAAGTCTCCTCTTGGCCTACTTTTTGCAAGCTAAACCTTCCTAGATCCTTTGCTTCTCTTAATACGTTAAAGAACTGTTTGCCTTTCTTACTGCTGCATCACACTGTTGACTCATGTGTAGTCTATGATCTGTTAGTATACCCAAGTCTTCTTCACACGTGTTGTTGCTTAGTTCTATACCTCCCATTCTATGTTTTTGTTTTTCTTGCCCTTGTTTTTTTTTTTTTTGTTTTTTTTGGTGACGCTTTATAATACAGAAGATACAAGCACATTCAATTTGAGACATTAAAACTGTTTACAGCAGGGGTGGGCAATTAATTTTCCTGAGGGGCTACATGAGACCACAACTGTTGTGGAGGGCTCAACCAGTAGGCTGAAATCAATTCTACTCAAAACTAATATTAAAATTTTATATTAATATTGTATAACTTAATATTGAGCAGAATGAAGTATGCTGACACCCCTTATATACCATGAGCCCATACACAGCTTCTTATGTACATTATGAACCCCCTATACAATGTAAGCCCTACGTAGCCTCCCTGTATACAGTAGGAGTCTCCACACCCTTCTCCCCTCCCCCCATAGGCAGTATAAACCATCACTTATCACCACTATACAGTATGAGCCCCCACATAGCCTCCCATATACTGTCCAGACACCATATCCCATGCATAAAAAAAACGCATTCATTTTGCTCCCGTCCCCCCTGTGCTCTGCTCCGGTCTCTGGTGCACAGAGTCTCCGCACAGAATTTGGGTAGATCAGATGTGAACTTCATATGGCTACACGTCTCCTGGTTTGTAAAATTTCAGGAACCCTACTAGCCATTTATTAGGAATTTTCAAAGTGTTTGTATTTTGGTTTATTTTTATTAACTAATTTACTGACTAATTGGTCACTAATGATATGTAGTGATTTTCAGGAGTGATCAGACCTCATAATGTGTTCTGCAGTTTGCCCATCCTTGGATCTGTTAATACTTGTGTTCCTGCAGATGAGTGGGGAGATATTAGGAAATTATGAAACACTTGCATCTTTGATAAGTGTTGCTATTTATTGTATGTTGTACATCCATTTATTGCCTTCGTTTTGTAGTTTCACTGGGTAGGAAATACAGGCTTGGAAAACTATGAGATCACTACAGAGGACACGATTGACACTTCCTTCCTCTTTCTTCCCATCACAGAAACAAACGGTTATTTTCCAGTACGGATACATAGCTTATAAATCATGGGCTGCTGCCATTTAGTTGGGCGGTTTTTCTATTTTGATTTCCCCCTCTTATAAGGGCACCTACTCACATCTTGGTAATGGTGCTCTGGAAACCACTGTGGATGACATTTTATGACCTACAACCCAATGTTAATAAACCCCTAAGGCTATATTCACACAGTTTTTTGTGTCTTTCAAAAATGAAAAGGTTTTTAAAATGGAAACCAGTTCAGCAAATGCTTTGTTTTTGAGTTTTTATATTCCTTTTGAGGTTTTAAAAAATGTTGGAAGACTGAAGCTCTTCCTGCAGCTTTTTGACTGAATGTTTGCTAGTATGGAGAAGATTCCATCATGTGCCCCTGTAGAGAAGTAACATGCGCCTTTTTTTCCTTCCACCTTTTCAGTAGGGATTAACCTCCCAACATTTTAAAAGAACCAAAGCGGTTTTGAGAAGTTTGACGTGAATCTGCTCAAGATGTTCCTCAAACAGTGTGAACTATCTTTTGGGCGCATTTGTAACTGTGTACGGAGACGGACGGGCGACTATAGTGATTATTTCCGGCAATCTGATGGAAGTCTGTGACATAATAAAATCCACCGCTGTTCTCAGAACAGCCAAAGGCCACTTTCACACGTTCAGTATTTGGTCAGTATTTTACATCATCTTTTTTTTTGGTTTTGTTTTTTTTGTAAGCCAAATCCAGGAGAGGATGATAAATACAGAAGTGGTGAAGTGTTTTTTGGCTTACAAATAGTGATGTAAAATACAGAATGTGGCCTAAGGCTGCCGATTTAACTCCACCCTTAAGGCCCCGTCTTACATAGCGAGATCGTTAATGCGTCACCGATTTTGTGACGCAACAGCGATCTCACTACATGTAACACACAGCAGCGACTGGCCCCCCCTGCTGGATATCGCTGATCATGCAGGAATGTCCTGGGCCATTTTTTCGTCGTCGGCGTCCCGCTAGCTAGCGCGCATCGCTGTTTGATCGCTGGATCGTTGCGTCGCTGAAGAGATCTGCCCGTTTGGCAGCTTACGTTCGATCATTTAGCGACGCACCAGCGATCCTTACCAGGTCGTATCGTTGTCGGGATCGTTGTTGCGTCGCTAAGTGAAACGGGACTCTTAGGCCTCCTTCACGCCTCTGTAAATAACACGTACATGACAAAGCAGTACCAGTGTCATGAGTGCTCCTGTTTTTACCATCAGTGTCAGTGTTTTTCTGATATGGATACAGAGAGAATTGAATTCCATTGCTTCTCCTATACATTTCATTGTTACTCACAGCCAGCACACAGACTTTACACTTGTGTCATCCATGTGTTGTACGTGGTTTTCACTGACCCATAGACTTGAGTTGGATCTTGTCATCCGTGCAGCTGGGAAAAAACAGACGTGTGTGCATATTACTGTAGGTATCTGGGATAAAAAGGATAGTTTATGTACAGGAGACACTGACATGTGAAGGTCTTTTTCTTTACACTGCATCCTTGTGTTCAGATTTACAACTTGGAAATGTTGCAAATTGCTCAAAATTTTGGGTTCAAACACAATAATAATTTTTATATAGCGCTAACCTATTCCGCAGCGCTTTACCGTTTTGCACACATTATCATCACTGTCCCCAATGGGGCTCACAATCTAAAATCCCTATCAGTATGTCTTTGGATAAATGTCCCCACACAATTGGTGACGGTTTCCTATCTGTCATATACAGGGACTTTATATCAATTGGGTGCATTTGATTGTGCAATTTATATGGTGTTTGGTGCACTTGGCACAGGAATAATCATGCATAATTTTTCACAGAGAAGCTGCCATCCTGACGTATGACCTATACTCTGGGTTCAGAGCGGTGTCAGGCAGCACCAGAACACGATATATGTTCTATATAGGGAACTCTGGGCTGGGTTAAACACACAAGACCATTAAGGCCTCTTTCACACACCAGTTTTTTTTTCCAGTCAGTTGCAATCCGTCAAAGTTTGAGAGAACCTGATCCTGCGCAGATTGTGAAAAACTGATGCGACGGATCAGTTTTCTTGAGGGATCTGTCGCAGCAGCTGTGGCTTGAGGTAAACTTTGTCCCTTGTGCTTCGAGAGAGAATTTTTATATGTGCCAGAATGGAAAACGCAGCTGTAGGGGTTAAATTAAAGGAACGGAAATTATTCCAGGCATACTCAGTTTTAAAAACTGAATCCGTCGCCGGATTGCATCATTTGACGGATGGCACTGGATCCGTCGCTATCTGACTTTTCGACATAGATAAAAAAACGTGGCTATGTCCGTTGTCTCTGGCCGACGGACAAAGAATTTCCAACGGATCCGTTGAATGACTGATGAAACGTGCAGTCATCCGTTGCTAATACAAGTCTATGAGGAAAAAAAAACGGATCCAGCAGCATCAGTCGCTGGATCCGTTTTTTTCAAAAAACTACGGACTGTGACTGATGGCAAAAAACTGATGTGTGAAAGAGGCCTAACCTTTGGCCTCCACTCACACATGATGGATACTTTCCATCTCATCCTGGTATTTCTAGCTTTTCAAAGCTGTCATGTAGGTGGAGGCTATTGCTAGTAAGTAGTAAAGCTGTATCACTGATTACTCTGATTTACAGGGAAAACTTGCCCAATACTGGTATTGTGATATAACATGGAGACCGGTCAGCAGGTCACACTCCATAAGCTTGGACATTAAAGAGAACCTGAAAAAAAAAGGGCTTACCAGCTCACTTGAAAACAGCCTGTGGTGTGTGGGAGCAAGGAATCACGTCGTCCAGCGTGTAGTTATTGTAGTTATTCCAGAAAAAAGAAAAAATTCCAGCTACTATAAGATCCATTTATTGAGTGAAAAGTAAGACAGAGTTCACATGATAGTCCCTATCCCACAGGGATGGATCTGGTTGTATGATGTGGATGGCTACTGCGGGCATGTAGAATACTATTCCCAGACATAGGTTTGGAGTAGGTAGTAGTAGAAATGCACATACCAACATGACCCCGCAATGTAAGATTTGAAAAATTAACAGATTCACAGGTAAACC
Source organism: Dendrobates tinctorius (assembly GCF_039654945.1). NCBI lineage: Eukaryota > Metazoa > Chordata > Amphibia > Anura > Dendrobatidae > Dendrobates > Dendrobates tinctorius. Next base: position 31,295,661 of record NW_027361707.1, on the reverse strand, counting down.
TCAGATTGAATTGATTACTGTTCAGGTAATTGACAAACTCCGGTATGGCAGATACATCACCCCTCCAAATAAGGAGGGTATCATCGATATATCTGCCATACAAGAATATCGAGGACACAAAAGGGTTGCACGAGGAGTAGAGAAAAAGTTCCTCCCAATAGGACATTACCAAATTAGCCACCGAAGGAGAATGTTTGCCACCCATGGACACTCCTCTGCATTGAAGATAAAAATTATGATCAAACAAAATAATTATGATGTAATAAAAAATGCAACACCTGCAAGACAAATTGTGAAAAATCAGACGTGTATTCACTATACTTATGCAAATGATGTTCTATAGCCATAATAGAAACCTTTTCAGGTATTGATGTATATAGTGAAACTACATTACAGCTAATCCAGCAAATATTATCCTTCCATACTACATCTGACAGTTGTTCAAGAACATCCTTAGTATCCCTAAGAAAGCCAGGTGTGCGAGTGCAGAGAGGTTGTAATATAGAGTCAAGCCACTGACTGAGATGTTCAGTGACTGACCCTATCCCAGACATAATGGGGAGCATTGGTGGCGGTAAAACACCCTTGTGAACTTTAGGCAAAGCATGCATGATTGGAAGTACCAGGTAATCAATCCTGAGATAATCATACTGCGATTTACTGATAACACCTAGAGAAAGTCCCTCCTCAATCAATTTAATAGTTTCTTTTTGATATTGTATAGTGGGGTCACTTCTCATTTTGATATAGGTAGTATCATCCTGTAATAAAAGATTAATTTGATCGCGGTAAACAGAAGAATCCATTGCTACTACTAAGCCTCCCTTGTCAGCCATTTTTACAACTAAATCTGTCATGTTTTTAATTTCATTTATTGCTCTATATTGAGAAGGGGTTAAATTGGCATGACTGTTTTTGGTTAATCTATCCAGATTTTTTAATTCTCTTTCAATGACATTTTGGAAACGATCCATACAATCAACCCGAGAATTAATAGGGTAAAAATCAGGATTTTTTACAGCCAGTCTATCAGATTGATGAACATTTTTAACCCTTGGCACATCCTCGTGGTTCAATTCTTGTAAATTTTTCAAGGCTATCTGCTCTGCAAAAGAGAACATGTGGTATTCATTACTGCTTACATCCGGTGGTTCCACATTTGTGCCATCTGAAGAAAAAAAAAATGTCTTTTAATTGTGAGATTTCGTACAAACTTGTTCACATCCAATAGGGTATTAAACAAATCAAAGCGTCTATCCGGTGCAAAGTTCAATCCCAGGGAGAGAATGTACATCTGATCCTCTGTAAATGTGCGGCCAGAAAGATTCAAAACATTTGAAAAACAGTCCTTTAATTTTTCTTGCGATGAGTTGTCATTCCTGCAGCTGTGGCGGCAGGGCTGCCACTAGGAATTTCGGAGCCCCATACTGGCAATTTTTCGGGGCCCCCTTGAGACTCTGCCCAGGCTCCACCCCAGCCCCGCCTCCACCCCTCGAACTCTCCACAGTCCCACTGCCCTCTCTTGGAAAAACTCTTCTCACCAATCACACATTAACAGTTCCAATCACCAGATCCCACATATAGCCAGCAGCTTTTGCTTTGGCCAAAAGATTTTTTTAAGCCGCCACCATAACACGGTAGACACTTTTGGACGAGCTCTACTCTACTGTAACCTATTAAATATTTGTTAAAACATGCAATACAATTTAGGTATATTTTTATTTATTTTTACATTTTTAAAATGACCAATAATATCACATACAAGGCACAAATACCACCGCACCATGACCAGACCACATATTACCACCACGGTGATCGAATAATATCACATGCAAGGAACAAATACCGCTACACCATGACCAGACCACATATTACCACCACAAAGTGACCAAATAATAGCGCATACAAGGGACAAATACCGCAACACCATGTCCAGACCACATATTGCCACCACATAATGAATGAATACTACAATACTGATCAGTAATAAAAAAACACAATACTATCACCATAAGGGCCATTATACACAGGATATCTCTACTCAGTGTGCGCACAGGTAATACAGTGATCAATGCCATTATACACAGGAGCTCTGTATATAATGTACAGGTAATACAGTGATCACTGGTTTCATTATACACAGGAGCTCTGTATATAGTGCCAGTGTACAGGTAATACAGTGATCACTGGTGACATTATGCACAGGACCTCTGTATATAGTATACAGTGTATAGTGTCAGTGTATAGGTAACACACTTACTCACCAGTGACATCTCTAGGTGAAGTCCTTCATTTTTGCTTTTCATCTTTCATCCAGAACAGACCGCCATCACGTCTTCCAGCCAGGGCTCATCTCTGCAGGAAATAACACAGTTATCTAGAGCACCGCTTGCAGAACAAATTACTTATTTTTTCCCAACTTCTATATTACACCACATGAAGAAAAAAAGGTGACATAGTGGTCCTGTTACTGTGCAGAGGTACGCCTCCCCATTTAAAACAGTATACGCAAAAAATAAAATAAATACATCACTGCAGTAAAAGTATCCCTTAATTAGCCCCTATGGTAATATCCCCCGTCCTAGCCCCCGTGCATCTCATTCCTGGCTTCAGCCATGTGTTCTCCCATCCTACCCTCATGAGTATCCATTCTTCCCCATGTGATCTCCCCATCCTGCCTCATCTGTCTCCATTGTATCTGACTAAAAGGATAGGAAAACAGCTAAGCTGCAGGTGGAGACAGTCACCATGCTGGGTACTGTTCAGCATAATCTGTGCTGCCTAAAAGGAGCGGACTACGGCTGGACTGCAGGTGGAGACAGTCAACATGCTGGTTCTGGTCAGCACAGTCTATGCTGACTAAAAGAATAGGACTACTGGCTGAGCTGCAGGTGGAGACAGTCAACATGCTGATACTGGTCAGCACAGTCTATGCTGACTAAAAGGATAGGACTAGAGGCTGAGCTACAGGTGGAGACAGTCAACCTGCTGGCTCACCCCATCAGCCCCCTGGCTCACTCCATTATCAGCTGGGCCTCCTAGCTCCCCCCATCATCAACCGGACCCTTATGTCCCCCACGAACAGCCGGGCCCCTGGCTCCCCCACGAACAGCTGGGCCCCTGGCTCCCCCACAAGACCCCCACGAACAGCCGGGCCCCTGGGTCCCCCACGAACAGCCGGGCCCCTGGGTCCCCCACCAACAGCCGGGCCCCTGGGTCCCCCACCAACAGCCGGGCCCCTGGGTCCCCACAGGAACCCCATGAACGGCCAGGCCCTGGGTCCCCCACAGGACCCCCATGAACATGCCAGCTGGGCCCCTGGCTCCCCGACCCCCATGATCAGACGAGACGACAACCGGGCCCCCAGATTCCCCATGATCAGCCGCCAGGCCCCCCAACAGACAGAGACAAAAAGAATATTCACCTTACCTGCTCGCTCACCGGGCGCAGCCTCGCCGTCCACTGCACCGTCAGACCGACTCCACGTGCACACCGCTCTCCTTCTTGCTCAGGAATGAGGAAGTGAAGAGCAGCGTGTGATGTCACGCGAGCCCGGGGGCGGTGCTGGACCATGGTGCACTGGGGGGGAGGGAGAGAGGAGGAGGAGCCAGGCGCTATGCCGATGTCCTTCCCTGACAGTGAAGAAGAAGCCAGGGCAGGCTGAGGGGGGTCTGGGCGGGCCCGGGACGCTTAACAAATTGTAGGGGGGCCCGGCCGGCTGGGACCCGAGCGGCGAGCGCAGACCGGGCTGCCAGCGGCTCGCCCAGCGTGCTCAGGCGCCGACGGGCCCCCCTAATGACGGGGCCCCATACAGCTGTAATGCCTGTCATGCCCTGATGGCGGCCCTGTGTGGCGGTGTTTGTGGCCCGCCGTTGTGGACATTTTTTGGTTGTCTGTAATAAGTATCGTCATCTGAAGACATTTCATGAGAGACCTCATGTGAACTGCTGTTAAACGATTCAGGCTCATTTGAGCTGAAGGATACTCTCAGGCCAGGAGACTCCAAGGTGTTGCTGGCACGTTTAAGAATGGAGCGGGTTGCTTTTGGAATTCTTTGCCACCTCCCCCATTCATATACCTGGTCATCCTGATAATCTTTAAGATCATGTTGAAACTTTTTTTTTTTTTTTTTTTTACGAGAAATTATCGTGTTTTCCAGTTTAGAAAAATCTTTTGTTGGATTTTCTCTAGAGAAATATTGAACTGTACTTCATCCACCTGTCGTGCATGACTGGTTTTCATAGAATAAATTTCTGTCTGTATATCTTTTAGTTTCATATCTTCATATTTAACAATGAGCTGCATTAACTTTATGGAACATGATGACAATATTTGGTTCCATTCCATGACAAATTGTTTAGAAAACACTGAGGTAGGAATTTTTTTAATACGAAGACCTCTTGGGATCATATTTCTCTGGATATAATTTTCCAAAGTTGTATAGTCCCACCAAACTTTCATCTCATTTGTCATCAATTTTTCCAGTCTCTTGAAATCAGTACATGGAACTTCATTACTTGCTGAGCAATTATCCGATTCCATAGAAAATAATTGTGCAGCTTTTTAATTTACGATTTAGAGTCTGTATCCATAACGTATTTAAATGCGATCTAAACCACACCACCACAATTGAGGCTGTTTATATAAACACACCAATGTGAATCAATCCTTTGTGAAACAATTCCACAGTGAGCACAGTAAAAGAGACTGAACAAGAGGAAAATAAAGGGGCTTACAAGCTCACTTGAAAACAGCCTGTGGGGTGTGGGAGCAAGGAATCACGTCGTCCAGCTACTATAAGATCCATTTATTGAGTGAAAAGTAAGACAGAGTTCACATGATAGTCCCTATCATAGGGACTATCATGTGAACTCTGTCTTACTTTTCACTCAATAAATGGATCTTATAGTAGCTGGAATTTTTTCTTTTTTATTAAAGAGAACCTGTCACCAGGAAAAAATGCTATTAACCTGCAGACATGGGGTTAATCTGCAGTTTGTTAGCCATATGAACCTGCCCACACTTAGCCGAACGCCACGGGGGAGAAAATTAACTTTACCCCCTCCATTCCGCAGCGTTCCTGTTTCCGTCACGGGGGCAGCCGCTGTAACAGTGCCTCGAGCACTGACTGGGGGATTCGGGAGTGTAAAGTTAGTTTTCTCCGTGGCATTCAGCGAAGTGTGGGCGCCGGGCAGGTTGATAGTGTTATTAACCTACAGATTAGCCTCATATCTGTAGGTTAATATTGTTTTTTTTTTTTTTTTCTGTTGACAGGTTCACATTAAATGGGTTGTCTAAGCTTGGCACTCGCGTCTGCCTGCAGTCTCTCTATGACTGCAGACTTGTGATTCCTCACAGTGCGTGATGTCTTGAATCCCCAGCAGCGGGTAATCGTGTGACTGCAAGTATTCGATTTGTATACTTCCGGCCACATTCTGACTAGACGTGTCGGGCCTATTTAGTACTGGGCAATGCAGCACACGTCTAGTTGGCACGTGCCTGCCTGTATGCAGATCACATACTAGCGGTTACACTCCTGTGTGCTCTCAGCGCTGGAGAATTCTGATGGCGTGCAATGAAAGGATTCATAAGTCTGCAGTCAGTCAACCAAGCCTGGACAACCCCTTTAAAGGGAAGGTGCCATCAAAATAATTTTTTTCAGCAATTGAAAAAATGTGAAGAATTAATGTTTAAATTTTCTTAAATATTATCATTTGTTTTTAATTTAGTAAAATATGAAAAATAACTTTAAAAAGTTTGGCATTTCCACTTGTTAACACTAGGGGGAGCAGCTACTGAAATTTGACACAAAAATCTAGTGTACAATTAGCTCACGTTACTGCCCTGCAGTAATTATGGGCTGAGTCTGCTGACATGGGTGTGGTGTCACTCCTCTCCTCCCCTTCTGGGTGTTTGCTAAGGCATGAGAGGATGACATTTAGGAACACAGTGAGCAGCCATTTTGATGGTGACTGCAAAGTAAGGCCCCGTCACACTTAGCGATGCACCAGCGATCCTGACAACGATTTGACGCGGTCAGGATCGCTGGTGCATCGCTAAGTGGTCGCTAGTGAGCTGCCAAACAGGCAGATCTAACCAGCGACATAGCAGCGGTCGCTACTTACCTGACAGATGAGGCGATCCTGACGTCCTCCCGCCCGCGTCCATGCGTCGCTCGTCTCCACAGCAGGAAGCTTACGACGAGAAACAGCCCAGGACGTTCTCGCGCTATCAGCGATAATCAGCGGGGGAGCCGGTCGGAGGTAAGTATCACACATAGCGATATCGCTGCTGCGTCACAAAACCAGTGACGTTATAGCGATATTGCTAGCGATATCGCTTAGTGTGACGGGGCCTTTACTGACAAGTAGACAGTCACCGAGGATGGCAGGCAGCAAGGATTCTGGGAGCAGGGTGACAGCAGCACAGAGTATTTTGGGAGAGCAGTGTGCTGGTCTATGGGGGGCACCCTGTTAAGTGCGCGGAGCAGGCAGAGATTGTACATAAGCGCCGTCTTTTATACACTGCTCCACAGAAATCCAGGAAACCTTTCTCCTGACTGACGATGTGTGAAAGTGAGGCGACAGGCACAGTCCGGGGTGACACTGGGAAGCAGGCTGGGGGGAAATGGAGCCATACAGTAACGATAAAAATGAGACCCCTCTCTTCAGCTGCCTCACCAGCCCTCCCCTGACTGCACCTAACTGGAGGGCATTCTGCCCCCTCTATTACCCCAGACCCGTGTGCAGGTGCTCAGCCAGAACCACCCTAGAATGGGTCCCTTTTCTGCAGATAATACTGCCATAGAGTTCACACACAATACCGCCATATACTTCACTCACAATACCGCCATGTAGATCACTCACAATACCGCCATGTAGATCCCACACAATACCGCCATGTAGATCCCACACAATACCGCCATGTAGATCCCACACAATACCAGCAGGGTGACAGCAGCACAGAGTATTTCAGGAGAGCAATAACACACGGGATAGGATTAGATATACGGCTCAGCAGACTGTATCACACGGGAGAGGATTACCGAAATGCCCACTCTGGTGAAACTGCCCCCCCCCCCCCCAACAGTACACTAGACTATGGGCTATATATGTCACTGTCCCTCTCGGACAGCCATAAAAGCTGTCATAAAAGCGAAGGTGCCAGATTACCGGAGATCGCTGGGACTGTGTGTGTGAGTGGGGAGGTGGCGACAGAGCAGAAGGACAGTGCCGAGCCTGGAGTAAGCAGGACAGAGGAGCACTGACCACTCTCCATCCTCTGTGCGCTTCTCTCCTCTGCTGTCCTCCTCCATATCTACAACCTCTCCTCACAACACAGGACCTGTTATGCCACAAGTGGTCCTGTGATAGAGGATAAGTGGAGCTCAGGAGAGATGGCACTGGGCTACAGTAAAATGGCACCCAGCCACACTACAGCAGTGAATTATGCAGCCCACAGGGGCGAGCCCAGTTCACTGCTAATGAGGCTGCAATGTTAGAGATAGGAGACAGTGGTCGGTTCCTAACTCTATGTCCAGGGACGGCCATATTTGCAGGCTGTATGTGTCCTCCACAGATCTGCAAATCAAGATGGCTGCGCTCAGTGACTACATTAAAACATTACAAAAAAAACATAAATCCTAGTTAGTACAACATTTGCTGAAACAACATGTTTTGTTGCAATTTTATATTATTTGCAAAAAAAAGTATCACCTTCCCTTTAACTGATTTCCAAAATTGTGTACGTTGTGTATTGCATGTACCCTAAAATTGTACCATATTAAATCTATAACCGAAGACAAGCTGTTATGACAGAAAAATAAAATCTGTCTGCCCACTCCACTGTCACAAATTCATGCAGCTCACTATAATTTATTAATCTCCCCTCAGCCTTTACACTGGGGTTCAGGTAGCATTTGGTCCAGCTTAAAATGCCCCTTCGTAAAAGTCGAAAATGATTTCCACTGCACCATTAGAAGTGGAATACGTATATTTAAGAAGCTTTCGCACAAGTCGGTAATGTGATCGCCCTAATCTGTGGTTCTCTGAGGTCACCTGAACAGTAATGCTACCGCTTTATCATCTCCATATTATGTTGTGGCTTTAAGAAGGGCGGGCCAGGCCAATGTGAGATTGTGTGCAGTGTAAAAATATAAAATGATATCCGATGCACCAGAATTGTGGAGCCTAAATGTTTGTGAGTTTCCGTCAAACGCTCTGATTCCCTCCCACACTCCAAGCCTGGATTTAGGTTGTAAGCACCATTAGGATTAGTCAGCAATGTGATGTAAAATTAATATTTATAAATGTTTGTCATTTTCTGTTCCCTGCTGCAGGCTTGGTAACATTTTAAAGGATACAGCATGTGCTGACAATGACGCGAGGTTGCTGCAATATGTGAACGGGAGCAAATTGTTCCCTGAAGCAAAACAACAGGCCTCCAATTTCTCTTCCTGCTGCCATGTTCATTTGTGTACATCCCAACAAACTAGTCATAACCTCCAGAATAGAATAATGGGAAAATTATTTACTAAAGAAAAATGACTTTTTTTTTTTTTTTTTTTTTTTGTAACCATCTAGTTTTTGTATCATAAATCAATAGCGCATGTGAAAATAAGGAAGTTTGTAATATAACAGATCAGAGAAATCTGCTACGTTCTCCTCCTGGACTGATCGATCATTCTCAGTTAATGGGTAAAATCTGGATTCAGTGAAAGCAGATTTTTCCATTACTGAGATAGGAAATGACAGTTGGTGCTTTTAAAATTCTATGGAGGGAGGAGGAGCTAGAGTCGACACGTACATTCTGCTGCAAGTTCCATATAACTTTATGAGCACCAACGGTCTTCTCTTAGTAAGGCCGCAAGCCCACGGTCAGGAGTAGCGGCGTTTTGGATGCTGCGTTCTACATTACAAGCACAGTGGATGGGAAATCCTGTAGAAATCCCATCTGCTGCGCTTCTATTCAGCGCTGCTTCTGCGGTTCGGGCTTGCGTCTCGCAGCATGTTAATTTTAGCAGCAGAGACGCTTGTTTCCGCGGCGTAGTTTCCACCATAGCCAGTCATTAGATGCGGTAAATCCACACTAAGAACATGAAGATTTAACTACATGATTAGAATGCAGCGTTTTGGGACGCAGCGACACTGCACTACGCCTAAAGCGCTGCTGGTCCTGACTGGGGGCACCCACCCTAATAGCAGAATCTGTAGTCACTAAAGACAGCGTTTTACCTGGAAACTGAGATCAGTCCTGGAGGCAAAAGTAGATTTCTCTAAGATGTATTGTTTTCATGGGTAATGTCCATTTAAAAAAAAAAATAAATTTATTATTCTTGTGGGTGAAGAAGCAAACACCCACAGAGAAGGTCTCAGCTTGCGGCTTGGCTCGGTGTTCTCGTCAGATTCCATTGATCCTGTGATCCTGAGCCCTCTGTGTATGCTGCGTCCCTCTCTGCTTTTTGGTGCACAGGAGAGGAGCAGCTTTAAATGAATAATTGTATCGAGCATTGTGTGTTACACAGTGTTTACATGGAGATTGCTGTACTTTCAGTAATACACTGCCAGGACTGATGGGCCAGTGTCAGACTAAAGTATGGATCCTTCCCATGATCGGCATCCAGTGTCCATTATTTGTACATTCTTTGGCGAAATAGAGAAACTGCAAATGTCAGGATTGTGGGCAAGGGATCAGCGCTTAATGGAAATTACACACAGTATTTGCCGACACAAATATCAGATGACCTTAAAGAGTATACGTCACTAGAAAATGACTTACTTTATAAATCAGGCTTTTATGTTAAATTAGTTTTTTTTTTTTTTTTGTTTTGTTTTAATTTTATTTACAACTTTACATATCCATTGATTTTAAAGAAACAGTCTGAAATTATAACATTGGCTTTTAGGCATACTTCCTCTTCTGTACAGAAGACTTTTCAGCAGTTTCATTATCACTAATTGGATTACAATGACAGCTGACGCCTCTATATTACAGTAGATGGCACAGGATCCACCATTCACAATAGATCATGTCACAGCTCACCTTCCCCTCTCCCCTTCTCCTCTTCAATATGAAGTTTGCTCAGGTTAGAAAAGCCAAATTTATACCTCGATACAAAGTTGCCAGTGTGAAAATAATTTCAAGATTTTTTTTATTACACGTTTTGAAAAATAAAAATATTTTACGATAAAAACCTAATTTAACCGGTGACTTTCTGATGACTTTCCCCTTAGCTAGGAAGGTCTGTACTATCACAGTTGTCGGTATTACTGTGGCACTTTTCTGTTGAGCTGGTGAAAATATTCAGATGAGAGATGTAACGTTTCCAAGCCCGGTCAGTTGGACTTCAGTTTATCTCCCGTGCCTGGTGATGGAGTTTAGTGATGTAGTGGATTAGGCGTTTTGCCCTGCTCTTCCATGCTGCATTGCTAAAGTGTCTCTTTGTTTTCTGCAAAGAAATTTGGCCTCTGACTAATAGTTTGCAGCTGCTCAGAAAATGGAAAAGTAGGGCAGGCCGAGAGAATTCAGTTTCTTAGGAGAAGGAGCGAGTAGCCGAACAATGTATTGTACAGACCGATCTTCTGTGAAGGCTGGCAGGCGGGGGGAGTAAATTTCTCTAAAAAAAAAAAAAAAAAAAAAGTAGCCGGCCTTGAAAACCTGCCAGAGCCTACTGAACAGCGGAGCCAACCAGAAAAGTGGTTCCCAGCATCGAAGTAGAGATGTATCTTGTCTTCTTGGCAGAATTTACCGCCACGCTTCCAGTGGTGAACCTCCATTGTTGATCTTCTTGGTTGCGAGACATGCTCACTCACTGGCCTTTCTTGTAAGATTACACCGCATCACTCTTCTTGTGTTTGGTGTTAGCTTTCATATTCTGCATTATTGGGAACTACTTTTTTTTTTTTTGTGCGACTAGATAGATGGATAGAGTGAGAAAAGGAAGGTGAGCTTTAATTTGAAAGGACACAGTGCTCAAAAGACAGTTTTTTGGTTAGGGGTCTCACGATCTTGTCGGCGCTGTGCGCTGAATCGCACTTGGAGTTAACCCTACTTGTCTCATTTGTCAGCAGTGTGTGACTGTGAGGTGCAACTAATGCTTTTAATTGTAATTTTATTGGGAGAGTGTATAATATGCACTTGGCAGTGTTGTGCATTTTGCAAAACGGAGTCAAAATGACACTGTAGCAAAATCTCTACCTCTTACTAGAAGTTTAGGAAAATTGGTATTGGTAAAACTGTTTCCAGTTAGTAAATTTATATCAGTTGAAAAACAGTAAAGGTTGCATCAAGATGTACCAAGAATGATTACTCTGGAACATTAATACTGCATTACTGCCATAGAAAATGGAGGAAAAAAATGCTAGGTATATAATCAGCAAAAATTGCTATGAAAAATACAGTAAAAAAGAAGGTACTTAGCGCATAGATTGGCCAATATATGTGAGCACTATTGCCATGTCAAGGCGTCCTTGGAAAATTGGGTCCCTATCCTGATATGTCACCTCCTGGGTAAAAAAGCTAGCTAAAGTTAGCTGGTCCATTACTGCACTATAAACTGTAGACTTTTTTGCCCAGGAGAGGTGACCTATTATAGGGACCCAATTTTCAAAGGCCAACTTGACCTGGCAATTGGGCTCACATATATTGGCCAATCTATGCGGTTAGTGCTTTCTTTTTTTTTTTTTACTGTATTTTTCATAGCAATTTTTGCAGATGAATATTTCACATGTACATAGCGCTTTTTCCCCCATTTTTTATGGCAGTAATGCAGTTTCAATGTTCTCGAGTAATCATTCTTGGTAAATCATGGTGCAACCTTTGTTTTACAACTGGTATACTTTTTTGGTTGGCACCTATTCACACTAGCTTGGATGTGCTGGTCTTTTTCTCTTTGTAGTAAATTTTATATTTATTTTATTTATTTATCTTACTAATTTATATAGCGCTATTAATTCCACAGTCTTAATTCCCTATCAGTATCAATCATTTATCTGCTCTTGGGTGATTATGCTCGATTTGGCTTCCAACCATGGTGTGTATGGCAACCAGAAAGTTCAATTTTGGTCTCCTCTGACCAGACTATAGTCTCTGAGTATTTCACAGGCTTGTCTAAATGTTGTTGAGAAACTGTAAATGCGCTTGAACATGCTTTTTGTTCAGCTATTTAATATGCATTACTTATATAGCACTATCATATTCCACTGCACTTTAGATATGTTATCACTGTCGCCAATGGGGCTCACAATCTAGATTCCCTATCAGGATGTCTTTAGAGTGTGGGAAGAAACTGGAGAACTCAGAGGAAATGCACGCAAACACGGGGAGAACATACAAACTCCTTGCAGATGTTGTCCTTGGTGAGATTTGAACCCAGGACCCCAGCGCTGCATGACTAACCACTGAGCCACTGTGCTGCCCTAGCAATGGATTCTTGAGTGGTGAGGAGGCCATGGAAGTAGAGAGCATTACTTATAGTTTTCTTTGAAACACTTGTACTTGCTAATTCCAGGTGTTTCTGTAGCTCTCCGCAGGTGGTCCTTGGCTCTTAAAGCCCCGTCACACTAAAGGTACTGTCACACTTAGCGATGTACCAGCGATCCCGACCAGCGATATGACGCAGTCAGGATCGCTGGTACATCACTAAGTGGTCGCTAGTGAGCTGCCACACAGGCAGATCTCACCAGCGACATCGCTGGGGACGGGGGTCGCCACTTACCTGTCGCACCAGGCGATCCTGCGTCCTCCCGCCCGGCTCCACTCGTCGCTCGTCATCACAGCAGGAAGCGCCGCAGGAAGCTGACGACGAGAAACAGTCCTGCACGTTCTCGCGCGATCATCGATAACCAGCGGGGGAGCGGGTCATAGGTAAGTATCAGACACAGCGATATCGCTAGCAATATCGCTATAACGTCACAAGTTATAGCGATATTGCTAGCGATATTGCTTAGTGTGACCGTACCTTAAGCCAGATCGCTAGCGTGTCTCAGATTTTTGTGACGCAGCAGCAATATTGCTAGCGATATCGCTATGTGTGATACTTACCTCTGATCAGCTCCCCCGCTGGTTATCGCTGATCGCGCGAGAACGTCTTGGGCCATTTCTTGTCGGCCGCTTCCTGCTGGCTCCGACGAGCGACGCGTGGACGCGGGCGGGAGGACGTCTTCATCGCCGCGTCTGACAGGTAACGACCGCTGCTGGATCGCTGGTGAGATCTGCCTGTTTGGCATCTCACTAGCGACCATTTAGCAATGCACCAGCATCCTGACCGGATCGTATCGTTGTCGGGATCGCTGGTGCCTCGCTAAATGTGACGGTACCTTTAGACAACTCTTTGGATAATTCTTTTTCACTCTTCTGTCTGAAATCTTGCGGAGAGCACCTGATTGTGGCTGGTTTATGGTGAAATGATGTTCTTTCCACTTCTGGATTATGGCCCCCTTTTTATAAGCCATCAGTTGAACAAGCTGATATCATTTGTCACTAAGTGACAGGATTGCTTTCTAGTCACTGATAAATTTCAGCTTGTGTCATGACTTTCCATGGCTTTTTTCACCTCTTTCTTAGGTGTTCAATATTTTTTTTTTTTTTTTCCCCCTGTCATTTCTCATTACACATAATTTATGGACCTCTATGGTTAGGTTTCTTTGCCTGTTTGGATTGGATAGATTGTTATTGACATCGGGTGAGAATTTGATGTCAATAGCAGCTTTTAAAAAGTATATTAGAAAATTGGTGACTTGTTAATGCTTATTTCACACCACTGTGTGTGTGTAAAATATATATATATATATATATATATATATATATATATATATATATATATATATATATATATATAGAGATATATATAGATATATAGAGATATATTCTATCCTACACTTCTCCAACCCTCTAAAATATACCTTCCAAGCTCCAATGTGTACCGGTATGTTTAAAAAGTAAAAAATGCTTAGTCCTCTTGAGGTGAGTGGGGGTCATAGCCTATCTCTGACTATCAAACACAGTCTGACTATAGGTTAAATAGCACTCCCTCTCAACTGGAGGGCCAGAGGTGCAGGAATGGCATGACGAGGGTCATGTCAGTGATACGTGAGCCGTGTGTGTATAGTAGGATAGAAAAGGGTGCAATGTTGGGGTTACATAAGGGTGGTCATGTGTGTAGGTACTTGTGAAGAAATGGAGGAAAGAGAATGAGCAGAGCACAAAGTATGGGACGGCTTATCACAGAGGGATGTCGGTCATCTAGTGCACTAAATCCAGCTCTACCAAATCCTGATATCCACAGAGCTCTGCATTACCCAGTGTCAGTTAATAATTAGGACTGTAGGAGGTGAAGTGGCTTATGGCTCCTTGAACAGAGTCCCTATCTTATCTGATCTGAGCACAGAGCTACAGCATCTATTTACTAGCCACATAACCAAAATAGCTGAAATCCCTAGTGCTGTGATCCAGGCTGCAGCTGTCACTGCACAGGGGACACAGGGATGACCACGTAAGCCAGTGCTCTACCCTGAGCCGCTGCCACCCCACCGCCACAGGGGCATGCAAGGACAAGCAGGGGAACAAAGCTTATAGAAAGTGGTAAATAGACTGGAATTAGTTTTACTGTACCAAAGCAGGAAAGTGCCATAGATTTCAAAGTACATCCCGAATTTAAGAAATCTGCTACTAAATTAATGATTCCGTCAAAGAAAAAAAATTTACTATATTGTCATCCATACAGTGTAACGTGCTCACTGTTACAGTGGTATATAAAACTCCAAAAAAAAGTTCTAATTCTTTTTCCTGGATTGAATTGGTCATCCATAGTCTAACATGGTTAATGTTACATTACGGTGGTAAATAAAACTGCAAGACAAGTTAAGATAACATTTTCTGGATTCAATTATTCATACAGTTTAATCTGCTTTGTGTAAAATTATGGAGGTTGAAAATTTTTTTTAAAAACCGCTTCACTTCTGCAGTTGAACAAATTTTTTTTTTTTGTTCCATCAAGAAAACTCCAATTAAACAAGGAAACTTGGTTTCCAGAGACCTAGCCATTAGAAAATGCGAAAGGGACGGGGAAGTGGAAGTGCTGATGATGGTGCATGGAGACGCTGATTATGTGGGACAGGTGCAGCTACGCCTGTTGTTGGAGCACAAGAAATATGCACATTCCTGAGAGTTTTCTTTCCCACTTTGCAAGGAGGCATAGGAAACCACTTCTGAAGCCTCAACAGTGCAAATAGGTGAACAGTTTTATAGCATGTATTTCTCTAATCCCCTCCACGACAGCACATAGGAGGTTGCCTCCCCATCCTGATTAAAGACAGGAAACAAGAGGTTAAATAGCCCTCCCCTTCCTCTAATCCCCAGTGTTTTCCTGTCCCTAAACAGGAATGAAGAGGTGCTATGTGCTCCGTGGATGGGGCCAGCGACATCCCGGGGTTCTCCTTACCATGAGCCGGGCAGCCGGGGTCGATCGTCATGCACCTTCCTCACCGTTCCTGCTCCCGCCGCTGGCGGGACCCGCACCATCCTCCGGCGCTTCGGCAACGCTGGATGGTGACGTGGGGCTGGGGGCCTCCCGTAGCTCCCAAGCCTGGTATTCGCTCCCCCCCCGCGCGCCGCATGCCTGTCTCCTGAGCGGCATGCATCGGAAGTGACATGCACCACGAGGCCCGAAGACGCAACGTCGCTTCCTCCTTGCGTTCCACAGTGGAATGCACTGCCATTTTGTCGGGAAATTTTTAAAAAAAGAGGAAAGAATGTGGCGCCTGGAACTTGAGGGGGAGCGATCTCATCCGATTGGATGAGGAAAAGGAAGACGCCATAAGGTAGGACAAACATCTGCATGATGGATGCGCCTTCCCTGAAAGCTGCGTCTGCAGAGCCCAGGTCAAACCCTGGCCCAGTGAGTACACTCGGAAAAGGGTATATACCTTTTTGGTTTAGGACCCATTCTTAGGGGCCCCCCCTCCT
Source organism: Dendrobates tinctorius (assembly GCF_039654945.1). NCBI lineage: Eukaryota > Metazoa > Chordata > Amphibia > Anura > Dendrobatidae > Dendrobates > Dendrobates tinctorius. The sequence goes on along the minus strand of NW_027361707.1, from coordinate 31,279,698 downwards.
TCTCTCTCTTTCAGGGAGACAAGGATCCCACACCAAAAATGGAAGAAAAACCTACAAGCTGAAAATGCGCCATCTGTAGGAAAAAATTCTCCTCCAATTATAAAAAGACATTGTGCCAGCAGTGCACGGCAAAAATCGTACAGGAGGAACAACCATCCCTGATAGAGGAATTAAGAGGGATGATGCGACAGGAAATCCAGTTGTCCCTGTCTATTGTACCTTCTCCCTGTCATCCGGGGGGGGGGGGGGACCCTCAACCTCAAGGAAGAGGAAATACGCCCCTGAGGACATCTCGGATTCAGAACCCGAATCATCGGTTTCGGCGGACTGGAGGGAAGAGGGTGAACTAACCCCAGTCCAGTCAGAAGATAAGAAGTGGTTCTTTTCCTCTGACGATATGGAGGAACTACTCTCAGCAGTCAGGAACACAATGGGAGTAGAAGAAGATGGGCCACCCCGCTCAGTGCAGGATGACCTATTTGGCGGCCTGAAATCCAGGAAGAAAATGGTTTTCCCTATCCATGATAATATCCAGTCTCTAATCCTGGAAGAATGGGAACTCCCGGAAAAGAAGCTAAATATTCCAGGCGAAATGATCGATTTCCCCTGGACGAAGAAACCGCGAAACCTTGGACTGAGATTCCAAAAGTGGATATCCAGGTAGCCAGAGTAGCTAAAAAGACTACGCTACCCTTCGAGGACTCCTCACAGCTGAAAGACCCGCTGGACCGAAAGATGGATAGCCTATTTAGAGAGTCCTGGGAAGCCTCAGCGACTTCCTTGAAAACAAATGTTGCATCGGCCTGTGTAACAAGGACCCTGTACCTCTGGCTTCAGCAGTTGGGAGACCATATAAAAAGGGGAACTTCAAAGGAAGATCTCCTAGCGTCTCTACTACTTCTACAGAAGGCAGACGCCTTTTTAGCAGACTCCTCGGCGGAGTCGGTCCGTATTGCGGCAAGAACGTCCGTGCTCTCTAACACCACTCGAAGAGCCCTATGGCTAAAAATGCGGAGTGGGGATATCCTATCAAAATCAAAGTTATGCTCTATCCCATTCAAGGGCGAATACGTATTTGGGCCGGCATTGGACGAACTATTAAGAGAAGGTGACCGACAAGAAGAAAAACCTTCCTGAGCCAAAACCACCAAAGAAAAAACCCTATCATCCACCCCAGACTCAAACCTCGCAATACAGGGGTAAAGGGAAAACGGGACATTGGAGCTACCCAAAAGGCGGAAGAGGCAGGAGTATTTTTCACGATTCCCGTTCAGACAGACAAAAAATGACGCAGAGCAAGTAGGGGGCAGAATTGCAGTTTACTTCCCGAGCTGGCAGGAGATAACAACGAACCAAAAAATCCTGGACTCGGTCAGATGGGGAGAAAAAATAGAATTTTCCTCCAGCCTCCCACAAAACTTGTAAGTTAAACATCTTCCGTCAGCAAAACTGCAAAAGGTTCTACACGACGAGCTCCAAAAGATGCTATCATCAGCGGTAATCTCTCCAGTCCCAGAACTGGAACAAGGTCAGGGCCACTACTCATGACTGTTCTTAGTAAATATCCAAGTGGGAAATACCGGGTCAGCTTCAACCTGAAGAAGCTAAACCAATATGTCCGGTACCAACGCTTCAAGATGGAATCGATAGACTACGATATCACTGATTGGACGAGACTTCGCCATGGCCACCATAGATCTCCAAGAGGCCTATTACTACGTTCCCATCCATCCATCCCATTGGCAATATCTAAGGTTCGCAGTCACTCTAGACACGGAAGTACACCACTTCCAATTCAGTGTTCTACCCTTCGGCATCTCTTCTGCACCCCGAACATCTACAAAGATAATGGCAGAAGTGGTAGCATTCCTCAGAGGAAAGGATATATGTGTCGTCCCTTAGACGACCTAGTCTTGGCTCCCTCCAACACCATTCTAAGACAACACCTACAAACAGTCCTGCAGACCCTGACGTCCCTGGGCTGGATGGTAAACATGGAGAAATCAGACCTGAATCCCTCAACCAGGATGATCTTTCTAGGGATACTCCTGGATTCCCACAACCAAATATCTTTTCTTCCGTCCACCAAGCAGGTGGGTGTGAGATCAAAAGTTCGGACTCTAAAAAAATCAGAAAACAATGACCATAAGGTTTGCCATGTCAACATTGGGGTCAATGACTTCGTGCATCCAAGCGGTCCCCTGGGCCCAGGCCCACTTAAGGATACTCCAGAGATATATCCTTTCCCGCTGGAACAATGACCCGGAGACCCTCAGTACGAGAAACTCCCTACCCCAGTACGTAAAGCTGTCTCAACTGGTGGCTCAACCAGGGAAATCTAGCAAAAGGGACACCCTGGATACAAGATCCCATGACGTTAATCACAACAGACGCCAGCAAATGCGGCTGGGGAGCAGTATCATCTCAGGGAATCTTCCAGGGACTCTGGCCCAGAGACATGGAAGAACAATCTTCAAACTAAAGAGAACTGAGAGCGGTAGAAGCCCCTAAAGGCAGCAGAAACATTAGTCCAGGGAAACCATGTCCAAATTTACTCCGACAATATGACCACTGTGGCCCATCTACGTCATCAGGGCAGCACAAAATACGGAAGTCTGCAAAACGTTTCGGCATGGATATTCAGCTGGGGAGAATACAATCTCCAGTCCCTTTCAGGTCTCAACCTAAAAGGATCTGACAACACTGAGGCAGACTTTCTAAGCAGGACAGACTTGGATCCAGGCGGATGGAGCCTCAACGCCTGAGTATTCCATACCTTAACCAAAAAATGGGGTCTCCCAGAGGTAGACCTATTTGCGAGCCAGGAGAATGCCAAAACAAAGCATTACTTCTCCATAGGGCCGAACGAGAAACACTCGAGTAGACGCCTTCGCTCACTCGTGGAACTTCGGACTGGCATACGCCTTTCCGTTGATTCCCCTAATACCAGGAACTCTGCAAAAGGTCAGGACAGACGGGGTCAGCCACTATCCTGATAGCCCCTCTCTGGCCAAAAAGGAGCTGGTTCGGAGCCCTAAAACTGATGAACTCAAAGGGTCCAATGATCCTGCCCACGGACCGCGACCTTCTGCATCAAGGTCCCATCCTCCACCCGACTCCCCACAGCCTAAGCTTGGCAGCCTGGCTTCTGAAACCACAATTCTGAAAGCCAGAGGCCTCTCAGATGCAGTGATAGGTTTCCTACTTTTTTGAAGTGTAGCTATCACAAATGCCATATATTCCAAAATAGGGAAAACCTTTTCAGCATGGTACGGATCCACTCCCATAGATCCCTTCCACCCCAACGTGTCAAAGATCCTAGACTTCTTACAGGACGGGTTATCCAAGGGTCTGAAACCAAGCACCTTGAAGGTACAAATATCAGCCCTAAGTTATTTCTTCTATCAAAGCCTGGCAGAGCATCGATGGATCAAGAGGTTTATGTCAGCAGCTTCCAGAATCCATCCAAATACAACATGGCCCCGACATGGGACCTGAATATAGTACTAAAGGGTCTAACGAACCCTAGATTTGAACCTATCGACCAGGCCCAGATAAACTATCCTGGAAAACAGCACTACTCGTAGCCCTTAACGGCAAGGAGAGTGGGAGAAATTCAGGCTCTGTCCATCAGAGAACCCGATCTAAAAATTCTGGACGATAGGCTAATTCTTCGGCTAGATCCTTCCTTTGTGCTAAAAGTGTCTTCAGATTTCCACAGATCCCAGGAAATAATACTGCCCTCCTTCTATGATAGCCCGAGGGACGAGAGAGAAAGAGGATTCCATTCACTGGATGTCCGGCGAGCAGTTCTGACCTATTTGGAAGAGACAAAACTTTGGAGGAAAGATCAGAATCTCTTTGTTCAGTATGGCGGACCAAACAAGGGGAACAAAAAGCGTCCAAAAGCTCCTTAGCTAACTGGATCAAAAAAGCGATAACGGCCGCTTATAAAAGCCAGGATCTACCTCTTCCGGTATCCCTGAAAGCCCACTCCACCAGAGCTGTCTCCGTCTCCTGGGCAGAAAAAGCTGATGCATCCATAGAGTAGATCTGCAAGGCCGCGACCTGGTCTTCAGTCCATACCTTCACGAGACATTATAGATTAGATCTTATGTCAGTACGAGATCTAGCCTTTGGCAGGAAAGTCCTGCAAGCCGTGGTCCCTCCCTAAACCATTATCCTTTGGTATACCTAGTATGTGCTGTCGTGGAGGGGATTAGAGAAAATAGAACTACACTTACCGGTAGTTGGGTTTCTAAGACCCTCGACGACAGCACGGGTAATTCTCCCCCCCCCCCCCCCCCCCAACAAAACTTTGTTCTTGTGACTTATGTGAATAAATAATATTTCAAGCATTCACTCTGTGGTCCTTGGAAAACACTGGGGATTAGAGGAAGGGGAGGGCTATTAAACCTCTTGTTTCCTGTCCCTAATCAGGTTGGGGAGGCGACCTCCTATGTGCTGCCTTGGAGGGTCTTAGAAACCCAACTACCGGTAAGTGTAGTTCTATTTTCTTCCAGCATGCTTGCTAGCACCACCCAGTCTTCCACACGGTCCAGTCTCACCAGCCAACAGTCTGGCTCACTTAATCCTCACCCTGATCCTCCTTCCTCCCATCATGGCACATATGGCTGACTTTGGCTATGTGCACACGCTGCGGATTTGGCCTCTGTGGATCCGCAGCAGTTCTGCAGACAGTGTACAGTACAACGTAAGTCTATGTGACTTACAATCCGCTGTGCACATGCTGCGGTTTATCAACTGCGGAAAAGATGCGGTTTTGAATCCGCAGAAAGAGTTGACATGTCAATTCTTCGGATTCCGCTGTGGTTTGCCACCTATTCCATTGTCCAGGTGGCAAACCGCTGGCCAGTCCGCAGGTAATTTTAGCTGCGGTTTTACCTGCGAATCCGCAGATACAAATATGCGGATGAATCCGCACCGTGTGCACATAGCCTTAATGTATTGCTGCCTTTCTCGTGACCCTCGCGTTGCGTTCATCTTGGCCAAAAAAAGTACTGCTTGTGCACCCTGCTTAGACCCATGCTACATGGAGAACCTTTCATCTCTCCTTCCTGAATTGGAGAGGTCTACTAAAATGGTGCTATAACAGAAGTGCATTTTGGAAGATACGTTGAAAATAATTCCCATCAGACAATGCAGGGGGCACGCTTCCTTCCTTGCTCAACCAGGGAGAAGAGATGAGGGAGACACACCAGGTACAGCAGAGGCAGGAGTACACTGTCAAAGGTCTGGGTCAATTTCATGACACCCTCCCAGCGTCCATCTAGGCCCTGATGACTGGGTAATTTTGACAAGGAGGAAAACTTTTTTTTTTTTTTTTAAGGCTGGTCAAGCAATACCTGCCCGATCAAACGGCGTACCCTTCAATTCCTCTGCGACGTTCAACTATTGGGTCGCAAAGTTGGACACATGGTATGAGCTGTCCCTCTATGCTTTGGAGGTGTTGTGCAGCGTTGCTGCTAGCATCTTGTGTGAGCCAGTTTTTAGTGCTACTTTGGGGTGGGAGGACATAAGACAGGTGCTTTTGGCTGGCAACAGAAAATGCTGACTGGCTCACTTGATAAAAATCAACAAAGCTTGATTTAGCCCACACTCACCACATCACCAGATGACAGCAGCACACTGTTTTAAATTCAATATTTTAATGAGGCCTTTGAGTCTAGGAGTCCCACTACATGACCATTTGAACAGAATGTGTATGAGGCCCTCCTTTGTCTAATACAGGGTGTATCTGAGCCTGTTTTTGGCAATTCTTGCTTCCTCCATAAATTACACCGAAATTTCCAAGTTTTTAATAAAGATTTCAATTTTGGTTTACGGTACTTTTTAATTCTTAAATCCTTTTTAATTTTTGCTTTGTATACAAGTCATTAATACAGGAAAGAACGTTTCTTAACACTTCTTTTCATGTAAACTCCAATTTCTTGTCAATTTTGAATGTTTTATTGAAGTGGAGTTAAGGCCCCGTCACACTAAGCGAGATCGCTAGCGATGTCGCTATGTGTGATACTTACCTCCGACCGGCTCGTCGGCCGCTTCCTGCTGGCGCCGACGAGCGACGCGTGGACGCGGGAGGACGTCTTCATCGCCGCGTCTGACAGGTAAGTAACGACCGCTGCGATGTCGCTGGTGAGATCTGCCTGTTTGGCAGCTCACTAGTGACCATTTAGCTATGCACCAGCGATCCTGACCGGGTCGTATCGTTGTCAGGATCGCTGGTACATCGCTGAATGTGACGGGTTCTTAACAGTGTGACCCCATTGTTTTCAGCAGCGATCTGTGAGTCAGAGATGCTTCCAGGAGTCTTCCCCATGCAGTTATCCTTTCATTCAGTACTTTTTCCATCCATTTGAACATTTTCCCTGCCCCCCCCCCCCCCCCCCCCAGACATCCTTGTTGGGTCTGCCAGAAAAAAAAGCTCTGCTTTCCCTTTGACTCCCGTTATATTCGTTGCTTGAACCGAGCATTAGGAATTGCTCTGTTTGAGCAACGACCATCCATGCACTTTAGTGCTCGCTCATCTCTAATAAATATAGTGTGTGTATATACACTGCTCAAAAAAAAGATGGAACACTTAAACAGAAGTTAACTCCAATTAAATCAAACTTCTGTGAAATCAAGCTGTCCACTTAGGAAGCAACACTGATTGACAATCAATTTCACATGCTGTTGTGCATATCATAGAATCATAGAATCGTAGAGTTGGAAGGGACCTCCTGGGCCATCTGGTCCAACCCCCTGCTCAAAGCAGGATTCGCTAAATCATCCCAGTCAGATGTCTGTCCAGCCTCTGTTTGAAGACATCCATTGAAGGAGAACTCACCACTTCTCGTGGCAGCTGGTTCCACTCATTGATCACCCTAACTGTCAAAAAGTTTTTTCTAATATCTAATCTGTGTCTCCTCCCATTCAGTTTCATCCCATTGCTTCTAGTCTTTCCTTGTGCAAATGAGAATAAAGTTGATCCTTCTACAATGTGACAGCCCTTTAGATATTTGTAGACAGCTATTAAGTCTCCTCTCAGTCTTCTCTTTTGCAAACTAAACAATCCCAAATCCTGCAACCTTTCCTCATAAGACAGGGTTTGCAGACCGGTCACCATTCTGGTTGCTCTTTTCTGAACTTGCTCCAGTTTGTTGATGTCTTTTTTAAAATGTGGTGCCCAAAACTGGACACAATATTCCAGATGAGGTCTGACCAAAGAGGAGTAGAGGGAAATAATGACTTCACGTGATCTAGACTGTATGCTTCTGTTAATACATCCTAGAATTGCATTTGCTTTTTTTTGCTGCTGCATCACACTGTTGACTCATATTCAGTCTGTGATCTATTAGTATACCCAAGTCTTTTTCACATGTGCTGTTGCTTAGGCCTATTCCTCCCATTCTGTATATGCTTTTTTCATTTTTATTGCCCAGATGTAGTACTTTGCATTTTTCCCTGTTAAAAACCATTCTGTTAGTTGCTGCCCACTTCTCCAGTTTATTTATATCTTTTTGAATCCTCTCTCTCTCTTCTCTAGTATTAGCTATCCCTCCTAGCTTTGTGTCATCAGCAAATTTAATCAGTTTACCCTCAATTCCTTCATCTAAATCGTTGATAAAGATGTTGAACAATACAGGGCCCAGGACAGAGCCCTGTGGTACCCCACTTGACACATTCTTCCAACTGGATGTGCAGCCATTTACGACCACTCTTTGGGTCCGATCACTAAGCCAGTTATGAATCCACCTAACAGTTGCCTTGTCCATTCCATACTTAGTCATTTTTTCAATAAGGATTGTATGAGATACTTTGTCAAATGCTTTGCTGAAGTCAAGATATACTATATCTACAGCATTTCCTTGATCCACCCAGTGATTCCGTCATAGAAGGAAATTAAGTTAGTCTGACATGACTTACTAGTTACAAACCCATGCTGACTCTGTTTAATCACTTCATTCTTATCCAGGTATTGACATACATGTTGTTTAATAATTTGTTCAAAGATCTTTCCGGGTATAGAAGTCAGACTCACCGGCCTATAGTTGCCTGGGTCCACCTTCTTCCCCTTTTTGAAGATAGGAACAACATTTGCTCTTCTCCAGTCTTCTGGGACTTCTCCTGTTTTCCAAGAATTTTCAAAGATTATGGAGAGGGGTTCAAAAATTTCTTCTGCTATCTCCTTCAGTACTCTGGGGTGTAATTCATCTGGACCTGGAGACTTGAATTCATTTAGGTTAGCTAAGTGTTTCCTCACTATCTTTCTGTTTATAGATATCCTGGATTCTTCTATTCCCTTAATAGGACAGTGAAGAACAGTTGATGTCACATTTCCTTTCTGAGAGAAAACAGATGCAAAATAGGAATTTAAAAGTTCGGCCTTCTCAACATCCTGTCTTACCATTTCATCATTTTCATCCTGTAAAAATCCTATAGCATCTTTGACTTTTCTTTTACTTTTGACATATCCCCAAAATCCTTTATTATTGCTTTTGACATCTCTTGCAAGCCTCAATTCATTGTCAGCTTTAGCTAATCTGATTTGTGCCCTGCAGGTTCTGCAGACAGCATTATATTCTTCTATATTCTTCTATGGAATAGACAAGCTTACTATTTGCCACATGGGTTTTTTTTGCCTTCCTCTGGATCAACATGTTAGGGCAGGATAGGATATGGGTTGAACTAGATGGAGTTAAATTAAAGTCTTCCTTCAACCTTAATAACTATGTTACTATGTAATAGATGGAAATTATTGGCAATTATCAAGACACCCTCAATAAAAGAGTGGTTCTGCAGGTGGGAACCACAGACCACATCTCAGTACCATTGCTTTCTGGCTGATGTTTTGGTCACTTTTGAATGTTGGTTGTGCTCTCACACTCGTGGTAGCATGAGACTGACTCTACAACCCACACAAATGGCTCAGGTAGTGCAGCTCATCCAGGATGGCACGTCAATGCGAGCTGTGGCAAGAAGGTTTGCTGTATCTGTCAGCGTAGTGTCCATAGGCTGGAGGCGCTACCAGGAGACAGATCAGTACACCAGAAGATGTGGAGGGGGCCACGGGAGGGCAACAACGCAGCAGCAGGACCGCTAGCTCCTCCTTTGTGCAAGGAGGAACAGGAGGAACACTGTCATAGCCCTCCAAAATGACCTCCAGCAGGCCACAAGTGTGCATGTGTCTGCACAAACAGTTAAAAACTGACTCCATGAGGATGGTCTGAGTGCCCGATGTCCACAGATGGGGGTTGTGCTCACAGCCCAACACCGTGCAGGACGCTTGGCATTTGCCACAGAACACCAGGATTGGGAACTTCGCCACTGGCACCCTGTGCTCTTCACAGATGAAAGCAGGTTCACACTGAGCACGTGTGACAGTCTGGAGACGCCGTGGAGAGCAGTCTGCTGCCTGCAACATCCTTCAGCATGACTGGTTTGGCAGTGGGTCAGTAATGGTGTGGGTTGGCATTTCTTTGACTGGTTGCACAGCCCTCCATGTGCTTGCCAGAGGTAGCCTCACTGCCATTCGGTACTCTGAGATCCTCAGACGCCGTGTGAGACCATATGCTGCTGCGGTTGGATCCTTCTAATGCAGAACAATGCCAGACCTCATGTGGCTGGAGTGTGTCAGCAGTTCCTGCAAGATGAAGACATTGAAGTTATGGACTGGCCCGCCCGTTCCTCAGACCTGAATCTGATTGCACACATCTGGAACATCATGTCTCATTCCATCCACCACTGTCACGTTGCACCACAGACTGTCCAAGAGTTGGTGGATGCTTTAGTCCAGGTCTGGGAGGAGATCCCTCAGGAGACCATCCGCCGCCTCATCAGGAGCATGCTCAGGCGTTGTACAGTAGGGAGGTCATACAGGCACGTGGAAGCCTCACACAGTACTATGCATCTTTTCCTTGTTATGAGGCATTTCCACTGAAGTTGGATCGCCTGTAATTTGATTTTCCACTTTGATTTTGAGTATCCTTCCAAATCCAGACCTCCATGGGATATTCATTTTGATTTACATTGATAATTGTTATGTTTTATTGTTCTGAACACATTCCACTATGCAATGAATAAAAATTAGCAACTGGAATATTTCATTCAGAGATATCTAGGATGTTGTATTTTAGTGTTCCCTTTTTTTTTTTTTTTTTGAGTAGTGTACATGATATAAATACTATAATTTATATATCGTGTTTACACACACTAAATACTGATTAAAAAAAAAAAAAAAAAATATATATATATATATATATATATATATATATATTATGATCAATTTTTATTTCTGTGAATAGCCTAGTTCACCCCTTTCCTTATTATGTCACCCCTATAGAAGAGGTGAAGTGGCTGACAGTTGAAGTCTTTTGTGCATTCATGCTGGGGATGAGGCTTTCTGACAAGGGACATCTGACTTTTCGCTTGGTATTTAGCCGGTCAGAGTTCGGCGCTTACACGCACCGTTTACTGTGGGAGGCAGTCCGTACATGTGGTTAAGGAGATGTTTGGAGGCATGGAGCAGCTGTCGCGGCAGGAAGCTGAGATGCTGTAACGCATGGATAGAGATGTGGGGCTCATGTGAAGTGTGAATGGCTAATGAGCAGAGTCTGTTATCTTGGGAATGTGCTCCATTAAGGTCTGCAACACGGTGGGGCAGAAATATTACTGGACATCCCCTGCTTAAACAGTTCAGTGCCACGCAGAAAATAAACCCTGTGTATAGTAGTGTCATTCCAACAATGTGGATGCTACTGTTCCCTTTGGGTGACATGACATTGTGATTGGGAACAGCGGCGTCGACATGTTTGAAATTCGAGAAGTATACATCCTTCATGGTTCCCCGCCAACCCCCTTTGGATCCATTTCTGACTTTGTCTCAGAAAATTAGATCACATTGTTGCCGACAGCATCCGATTTATCACATTGCTGCCAACGGTCTATCACTTTTGGTGGTTTTCTTAGACTTTTGTTTTACTATATTTCCACCTCTGGACCGCTCTACCTTTTTATACCAATATTGTTTTAGTAGAATGACACCCGCCAATGATAAGTTTGGCACATTTTCAACAAACTGTTCAGTACCATGAGGTCCTCTTATCGGAGACCTGGACTCTGCAGCGCTTCTTCCTCATATCTATGTATACATGAGTGCAGGTGACATAAAGCCATGTACACTAACAGGAGGAGGTCTCACGCTGGTACCTCGCCCCCCCGATCTTATGGGAATGGTGCCTTGGATTTTATCGGTACGCATGAAGTTCAGAGCTGAATCCCTTTTGCCTGTGGCCTTTTTACCACTGTATCCAGAACATCTGTTTTCACTTTTCACTAATCGTTCTGGAAAAATGAGAAAATGGCAAAATGATTGCTTTGTAGAAGAAACACAATGGCTGAAGAATATTCTTTTTTGCGGTTTGTCTGCAGGAGGCCAGACTATTGTATTGCATTTTTGTTAGTGTCTTTCATTATCAATGTCATGCCATCTGCGTTCGTAGACTCGGTGACAGTGTGACCGATCCGACACTGCCCAAGACTTTGTTCTGCTACGACAGAGCAGGACCACACATTAGTGGAGTCATCTGAAAGGACCGATTTCAAGCTTAACTGATCTTCATCCATTCCACTGAAATGGACGATCTTTACTTTTGACTCATGATGACCAGCGAATGTTTTGAGCGTGTTGTGTTTTTTGAGGGGGCAAAACGAGCGATTGGCTGAGAACTGCTGAAGGTGCATAGCCTAATCAAGAGCGTTATACAACCGTCCGCCCTCTATAGCTGTAATATTACTGGATTTTCCCCAAATTGGTAGAATATTTGAGGTCTTTTTCCCTTCCACCCTCTCGCCCAAGTGCTGTATTAATGCAGTAGCCCACAGTGTTCATCTTTTTCTCGTCTGACTTGACCTTTATTTCGAAGTTGTAATGCAATTTTCCCAATCGTTCAAGTAAAGTGTGTTCTGCATGAGGAAGCTCTTTAATTGCTTCAATACATATTTAATAAAATGCCCTTGTAATAGAGTACAATTATCTTCTCCTTTTAAAAAATGATCCTTTTAAGTTGCCATGGAGTGTACGCTGCCTTCATATATTGAGATGGTGGAGGTGGAGAGGTTCCTCTGTGCCGGATGAGTCGGCGACGGGCTTAGTGCTGCGTTCACATTACTCTCGGTGACTATATAGTCAGTGTATGCAGCTTCGGGGGGATGGCAGCAGGGCCATATACATAAAATACATTTTATTATTTTTACCTCCCAGGTGAATTTTTTGGCAGACATGGCCAAGCTCGGGGCACATATTCATGGACGCGCTTGGCAAAGAATGGAGCCTGCAGTGTTATGTCAAATGACCATTACAGAGATTTTGACATTTTTTGCTAGTTGAATGGATGGATCACTTCCTTCCATTGTGGCGTCGCTACATGTTGAACCTTTAGAAAAGAAAAATGCCCGAGATGCTGAGATCTGTAACATAAGCGCCAAACTTTGGCCACTTCTCTAACCTCCTAGTCCAGTGCACAGTTGTGTCTTCATAACTTTGATTCACTTTCACACTTTGTCAAAAGTGGAAAGAAGTTGCAATCTTTAGCTAAAGTATCACCTACCAAAACTTGCAGTAATCACCATATTTTTTTTTACTATAAGACGCACCCCAAATTTTCAGAAGGAAAATAGGGAAAAAAATTAATGTGTCAAATGGTGGTCTGTCTTCGGGTATGTGCACGGAATCTGCATCTCTTGGCAGAATCCGCAGGTCAAAATCCGCGCTTTTCTTTTTTTTTTTTCCCGTATTTTGTGCATTTTCTTTGTGTGGATTTACTGCGGATTCTTTGCGGATTGGCATGCGTCTTTACCCCAGCGAATTTCTATAATGCAATGGGTGTAAGAACGCATGCGGAGCCGCAAAAAGAATTTACATGCTGCTTAAAATATACCGCTGCGTTTTCCGTGCGGAATTTTCCTCATTTTGTGCACAGCAATTTTTTTTTCACCATTGATTTACATTTTCCTGTAAATCACTTGCGGTTCTGCAGCGATTCCGCGTGGAAAATCCGATGCGGATCCGCAGCAAATCTGCAATGTGTGCACTAGGGTGACCGGATCTCATATGGGGGGGAAAAAATGTCAGAATCTTGTCCGTCTGGATCCCACAAAACGATTCCCATTTCGAGATATTGAGAGAGCCAAAATTTGAGCTTGATCAAACGACGTTAACCCGTGCCGCTCGTCGCTCAAAGTTTGAAAAAATCCAAATTGAGGTATTTTAAGATTTAGGTATTTTGCATAGTCTGTTAGACTATAAAGAATGTGACAACAACATTGCGGAAATAGCCCTGACCAAATTTTCGAACCATTTGTGGTATTTGAATGCAGAGTTGGTGGGATTATCGTTTTTTGATCCCACCATTACAGACAATGAAAAGTTGTTAATGGCTAATAAATTGCTCAGTAGCACAGATGAACCATCAGAGCACGCTAACCTACATGAGTTGATAATTTTACATAGTTATCTAATCTATTCTAGAGCTTTTGTTAAAGTAGTTTTTGAAACGTCAGAATATAATGCTCGGCATTTGCTTACAACTTGCAGGACATATTGCTTTTGTTCTTCATCTTTTGTCAGAAGGTCGTTAAAGTCGGTTACTTCCTACCTCTTTTAATTTTTCTTTCCTAACTTTTGGATTTACAACCCTAGCGTGCTCTGATGGTTCATCTGTGCTACTGAGCAATTTATTAGCCATTAACAACTTTTCATTGTCTGTAATGGTGGGATCAAAAAACGATAATCCCACCAACTCTGCATTCAAATACCACAAATGGTTCGAAAATTTGGTCAGGGCTATTTCTGCAATGTTGTTGTCACATTCTTTATAGTCTAACAGACTATGCAAAATACCTAAATCTTAAAATACCTCAATTTGGATTTTTTCAAACTTTGAGCGACGAGCGGCACGGGTTAACGTCGTTTGATCGAGCTCAAATTTTGGCTATCTCAATATCTGGAAAGGGGAATCGTTTTGTGGGGTCCAGACGGACAAAATTCCGACATCGATTTTTTGCGGTCACCCTAGTGTGCACATACCCCTCCGAATTAAGCTTACCCGGTGGAGAGATCAGCAGTGCTGGTGGAGCGGGGTCACAGGAGATGTTTGGTGGTCCGGCGATATGACTCCCTTCCCAGGCTGGTTCAGCAGGGGGGGGGAGCGCGCTCCGCCGGCATTTTGTGGAAGCCTGGAGGCCCCACATAACCATTGCTGTGATGCGGTGGCCTCCAGGAATATGGCCGCCGAATGCTCAGATTGAGATCTCGGTAACAAGATCTAAATGTGAGCATGCGCTGGCCCGGCAGCCATTTTCCCAGAGATCACCGCATTGCAGCAATGGATGTGTGGGGCTTCTGGGCTTTCACAAAATGCCGGCGGAGCCCCCGCACCACCACTGTTGCACCAGCCTGGGAAGGGTGTGTGATCATCTCCTGGCAGCTTTGGACCCTGACCGCCGCGGAATCGCCCCAGTCCTGTTGCTGTCACAGTATTTAAGTATATTCTATACTATAAGATGCACTTTTTTCCCAAAATTTTTTTGGGGGAAATGGGGGTGCGTCTTATAGTCGGAATACGGTAATATCAGTACAGTGGTGCAAATCACTTCATGGGTTCACCCCTTGTTTATGTACGAGGTGTCTGTAGGATGGCGCGAGCAGTTTTCCATGTTGGGCTTTGCTGCAGATAAACATTGAAGTGGTAAAGCTGAAATGGCTTTTTTTTGTAATAAAATAAAGCTGTAGAATGCCCGTATTTTAGTGTACTTAAGGTATTAAAAATAAAACGCCATCTTATGTACTGTAAACTGCCATCGGTTGGGTTGTTGTAATTTCAGTACTCGATCCTTTTGTTTTCAGGGCAGATGGTGTCCGGCAGACTCTTTATCCTCTCCCAACAAATTAACGTTTGGCCGGGCCTGAGTGTATATGGAAGTCTGCTGAACCAAAGTTGAGCCCACATACCTATCGTGTTTCCAGCTGTAACTGTACCTGAAACAGGCAATGTTTGTATGCTTATAATCAAATCATAACAATATTTTATTTGTGCAAATAATGAATGGTATTTCTTATGTGTCTTCATTCCAGGGCCTGATAAATTCAAACTATGAATGGTGAATCCAATGCAGGGGTGGTGACTTCACCACCCCCAACAAATGCTCCCCATAAAGAGAAGTATTTTGACCGTGTTGACGAGAACAACCCAGAATACTTGAGGGAGAGAAACATGGCACCGGACCTTCGCCAGGACTTCAACATGATGGAGCAGAAGAAGAGGGTCTCCATGATACTTCAGAGCCCGGTGAGTAAGGCCACAGTCTGAGATCCAGTCTACAGTCTGAATCGCGTCACTTCGGAGAACCTCATTGACATTACTGTCTGTCGCCAGGACACTGTGCGTAGCTGGGAATAAATCTGGAATCTGAGGCATTTTAATTAAACTGATTGATCTCCTGCAGGTCCTGGCAGCAGCGTGACTTTTACTTCTCAACGCTCTCATTAAATGTTGGTGCATAAATGCTGATCTGATCTGTGCTGAAATCAGCGCAGGAAAGGCTCACTTCTTACTTTTCATTTAAACGCACCAAGTGTTCAGCTTTTCTAAATTGTGATGCAATAATTTTTGTTGTATCTACAGGTTAGCCATATGGGCCCACGTTTGCATTTCTGCTCCAAACTTCCCACAGCAAGATTGATACTTTTACATAATGCTGCAATAAAATGGTTTCTGAACCCGCACATTTCATTTTTTGCTACATATGAACGTACCTTTAAAATAAAATGCATATGAAACAAAAACTGCAGCAACTAACCATGAACCATTGCCCTTCCGTGGCATTTCGCAGTAAAACATGTAGTTTTATTTTCAAGGCACAATGTTTATCATGTGAGCTCCGCTTAAGGGATTATTCCCAACATTAAAATACGGATGGGTAGGGATCCACTATGACGGGAGCTGCACGTGCGTACTCCTATTCCATCCTTTGTAGAATTCCTAGTAATGGCTCCCGAGCCAATCTCTGCTTTCTGAGGCCGCCCCATAGGAAATGAATGAGAAGGTGTTTTGCACATGCAGCCACCGCTGCATTCACAGGAGGCATTTCAGAGCTCTGTTTGCAGTCGTACCTCAATAGATCCGCAAGCTATGGATGTGAGTACGGAAGGTAGGGGCTCACTTCTGGAAATGACCCTCTAAAAGGATATTCCAGCTGCTCTATCTTCTGTATCAGGTGGTGAGAGGGGACCATGATGTCAGTCTACTGTTTTTTTTTTTTGTTTGTTTTTTTTTTTTTTTTTTTCCCTCCTCCATTAAAAGAAAACTCGTTGCATTAAAATCTCTGCATGTTTTTTGTTGTGTTTCTGTTCTTGCAGCATTTTTACTTGAGCTTTTTACCCATTCATTTGAATGGCTGAAAATGACTGCAAAAATGCTGAAAGAACTGACACCCCTATGTCTTGGCAAAAATCGCAACTGGGGCTCAAAATACGCGTAGAAAGAAAATCGCAGCATGTGCATGAGATTTCTGGAATCTCATAATTTGTTAGTATTGTAAAGCGCTGCGTAAAATGCGCTGAGAATAAATGCTTCAAAAAACGCCATGTGTGAACATATATATCCTTAAGCAGTTCTTGAAGGTGGATGATCAGCGCAGGAGAAACCCAAAAAAATCTGATAATGTTATGTTGCATAATTTCTTATATGATTAATCCACTCATTTCTCCAAGGGTTGTCCAGTGAAAGTTAGGCATTGTTTGCATGTCAAGTAACTATGTTAGAACGGATCCAGCAGCAAACTTCTCAGTCTGTTTTTAAATAAATAATCAATGTTAAAAAAACAGGATGGTCCAGCATAGGAAGTCTATAGAAAACGAATCCATTAATTTGGCCATCCATTTTTCTTTAAAGCGAACCTGTCACCCCCCCAAGGGCATTTTTAAGTAAAAGAGCCACCTTCAGTAGTACTAAGGCTGCATTCTCTGAAGGTGGCTCTTATGTTTCTTATCCGTAGGAACACTGAAATAGACGTGTATACTATAAATAGACGCCATACCTTTATTGTGTCCCAGAGGTATGTTTTCTCCCCCTGTGTCAACCGCCTCAGAGCAGTCAATCATCTCCCTCTTGCGTCTTGTGCACTAAGACGCTGCCGAGTGTCGACCTATTACAGTGGAGGAAAGAGGAGGAGGGAGATAGATCCTCACTGCGCAGGGTCCAGATTCCCAGCCCCACAGTCTGAATACATCATAACATACTGCGGGGCGGGATCTGTAGCCCCCACTCCACGCAAGCGCGAGAGCATTACATCATCGCTTGATGTAAGATCCCAGGCAGCGCACACGGCGCATGTACGAAAAAACGTTGGCAGAGCGCAGGCGCCGGGCATGTAACAGGAACACAGGAGGTGGTGCACAGACGCAAGAGGGAAATGATTGATTGGCTCTGAGGCGGTTGACTCAGGGGGAAAAAACATACCTCCTGTACACAATAGAGGTATGGTGGGGAATTTATAAAAGTCTGAATTTCAGAGTTCCTACAGATAAGGAGCATAAGAGCCATCTTCACAGAATGCAGCCTTAGTCCTGAAGGTGGCTCTTTTTTACTTAAAAAACGCCCTGGGGGGGACAACAGGTTCCCTTTAATGGGTAGAGTATTAGATTTTTTGCTTGCTGGATCCACTATTCAAAAAACTGATCTCATTACTGGATCCTGTAAGAAAAAAAAAGACCTGATCCTTTATAAATGAAAGAAAAATGGATGGCTAGTAAATAGACCCAAGTGAGTCTATGCAGGGAATCCTAAAACTCTATAGAGGAAGACTTTGTTTTTTGCCACTGAGCTTTTTATTTATTTTTCAGGCATTTTGTGATGAACTGGAAACAATGATCCAAGATCAGCTGAAGAAAGGAAAAAACCCAACTGGTCTCCTGGCCCTACAACAGATAGCAGACTTCATGACTACGACGGTGCCAAGTGTTTACCCATCAGCTCCACAAGGCGGGATGGCGGCATTAAACCTGAGTAGGTGTGCCATACTGTTGCCCTGAAAAAGAATGAGGGATGAGTGAAAATAATGTATACCGTAATCAGTGTTGGAGAACTGCTGACATTGGGTTATTGAATACAGTGGGAATAAAACCTAATAGTTAAAAATCGTTGAATTAGCCATCAATATCTGACCAGTTGGGGCCAAATTTCTGATGATTTATTTTCATAAATTTACATCTGTATTGCGCAGCTCCGTAGTGGGCGGCTTTATCCTCAATTCAAGTGGCCCCTTCAATCTTCTGATTCTAGTGGGTTCGAAAATGAGATCCACAGCTGTGTGATGTAGGTGGTCTTCCAAAAGGATAGTCCTAATCCACAGCCGTCTGTTATACATGGCCTCGCCAAAGGATAGTCCTAATCCACAGCCGTCTGTTGTAGATGGCCTCGCCAAAGGATGGTCCTAATCCATAGCCGTCTGATGTAGCTGGCCTCGCCAAAGGATAGTCCTAATCCATAGCCGTGTGATGTAGCTGGCCTCGCCAAAGGATAGTCCTAATCCACAGCCGTGTGATGTAGCTGGCCTCACCAAAGGATAGTCCTAATCCACAGCCGTGTGATGTAGCTGGCCTCGCCAAAGGATAGTCCTAATCCACAGCCGTGTGATGTAGATGACCTTGCCAAAGGATAGTCCTAATCCACAGCTGTGTGATGTAGATGACCTTGCCAAAGGATGGTCCTAATCCATAGCCGTGTGATGTAGCTGGCCTCGCCAAAGGATAGTCCTAATCCATAGCCGTGTGATGTAGCTGGCCTCGTCAAAGGATAGTCCTAATCCACAGCCGTGTGATGTAGCTGGCCTCACCAAAGGATAGTCCTAATCCACAGCCGTGTGATGTAGATGACCTTGCCAAAGGATAGTCCTAATCCACAGCCGTGTGATGTAGATGACCTTGCCAAAGGATAGCCCTAACCTCCATGGCTTCTGTAATAAGCTGTGAACTTGAATTGTCTTCAACTCTTTCATGACTGATTTTCAGGGTTTAGGGATTTTTTTCATCTTTTCCGCCCCTTCTTTCAAGAGCCATAACTTTTTTTTATTTTTTTCGTCCACGTAGCCGTGTTAAAGCTTGTATAGGTTTTTTTTTTTTTTTTCCTGTGTGAGGGATAATTTTTTTTGCCCCTGAGAGGACGTTTTTATTGATACCATTTTGGGGTGGATGCAATATTTTGATGATCGCCTGTTAGTGCATTTTATTGCAAGCGTCTAGCGGGACAAAAATATAATTTTTTTTTTTCCTCTGGTTTCGCCATTTATCAGTTTGGCTTAATTTACTTAGTAGCGATAACAAATTTTTTCTATAGAAAATATATATATATATATATATATATATATATATATATATATATATATATATATATATATATATATATATACACACAGTGCCTACAAGTAGTATTCAACCCCCTGCAGGTTTGATAAGATGCAAATAAGCTAGAGCCTTCAAACTTCACACAAGAGCAGGATTTATTAACAGATGCATAAATCTTACAAACCAAAAAGTTATGTTGCTCAGTTAAATTTTAATAAATTTTAAACATACAAGTGTGGGTCAATTATTATTCAACCCCTAGGTTTAATATTTTGTGGAATAACCCTTGTTTGCAATTACAGCTAATAATCGTCTTTTATAAGACCTGATCAGGCCGGCACAGGTCTCTGGAGTTATCTTGGCCCACTCCTCCATGCAGATCTTCTCCAAGTTATCTAGGTTCTTTGGGTGTCTCATGTGGACTTTAATCTTGAGCTCCTTCCACAAGTTTTCAATTGGGTTAAGGTCAGGAGACTGACTAGGCCACTCCAACACCTTGATTTTTTGCCTCTTGAACCAGGCCTTGGTTTTCTTGGCTGTGTGCTTTGGGTCGTTGTCTTGTTGGAAGATGAAATGACGACCCATCTTAAGATCCTTGATGGAGGAGCGGAGGTTCTTGGCCAAAATCTCCAGGTAGGCCGTGCTATCCATCTTCCCATGGATGCGGACCAGATGGCCAGGCCCCTTGGCTGAGAAACAGCCCCACAGCATGATGCTGCCACCACCATGCTTGACTGTAGGAATGGTATTCTTGGGGTCGTATGCAGTGCCATCCAGTCTCCAAACGTCACGTGTGTGGTTGGCACCAAAGATCTCGATCTTGGTCTCATCAGACCAGAGAACCTTGAACCAGTCTGTCTCAGAGTCCTCCAAGTGATCATGAGCAAACTGTAGACGAGCCTTGACATGACGCTTTGAAAGTAAAGGTACCTTATGGGCTCGTCTGGAACGGAGACCATTGCGGTGGAGTACGTTACTTATGGTATTATCTGAAACCAATGTCCCCACTGCCATGAGATCTTCCCGGAGCTCCTTCCTTGTTGTCCTTGGGTTAGCCTTGACTCTTCGGACAAGCCTGGCCTCGGCACGGGAGGAAACTTTCAAAGGCTGTCCAGGCCGTGGAAGGCTAACAGTAGTTCCATAAGTCTTCCACTTCCGGATGATGCTCCCAACAGTGGAGACAGGTAGGCCCAACTCCTTGGAAAGGGTTTTGTACCCCTTGCCAGCCTTGTGACCCTCCACGATCTTGTCTCTGATGGCCTTGGAATGCTCCTTTGTCTTTCCCATGTTGACCATGTATGAGTGCTGTTCACAAGTTTGGGGAGGGTCTTAAATAGTCAGAAAAGGCTGGAAAAAGAGATAATTAATCCAAACATGTGAAGCTCATTGTTCTTTGTGCCTGAAATACTTCTTAATACTTTAGGGGAACCAAACAGAATTCTGGTGGTTTGAGGGGTTGAATAATAAATGACCTTCTGAATAAACTTTTCACAATTTAAAAAAAAATTAAACAAAGAAATAACATTCTTTTTTGCTGCAGTGCATTTCAAACTTCCAGGCTGATCTACAGTCCAAATGTCACAGTGCAAAGTTAATTCCGAATGTGTAAACCTGCTAAATCTGCAGGGGGTTGAATACTACTTGTAGGCACTGTGTGTGTGTGTGTATGTGTATATATATATATATATATATATATATATATATATATATATATATATATATATATATATACAACGACAAAGCAAAGTCCAGCAATAACGTGAGCAATCCAGGATGCTGTTAAAATTTTTTTTCTTTTTATTCATAAATCCATTAAAATGCAATGGTCCAAGCAGTTCCAAACAGCAATAACGCAGGAAAGTCGTGCAGATAGGACTACGCGTTTCAGCGGTAGAACCCGCCTTCTTCACGGTCCAGAATCTAATCTGCTTTCCAAACATGGAACCTTATATACATCCCACTCCCATCAGGGTAATTATAAACATATGTGAGAGTTAAACATGTGCTATAAAAGCAGATCAAACACATAAACTATCCACATATTGATCAGTATACAACATGCATAAAGATTATAAGGAAAGAATTCAACATATTGGAGAAAAGTACATTAGGAATGTCCAATAACCTGACCATAAAATTCCAGGACCGCATGTATAATAATTTAAAAAGAAGGGAGCATTCTATTATAGCTATAAAGAAAAGAAAATTACTCTGTCGCCTAATTGGGGGACACAGAACCTTGGGTGTTATGCTGCTGTCCACTAGTAGGCGACACTATGCATAATCTGAAAAAAGATTAACTTTGGCTCCTCCTCTGCAGTATACACCCCTGGACGGCGTCAGCCTTCTCCAGTTTTTGCTTAGTGTCGCAAGGAGGCACACCTTTTTTCTTCCGTTTTTTTCCTTTTTTTCACCGGAAATACAGATGAAGAAAAGTGGGTCTCCAGCGAGACTCCCGGCATGGCTCCCTCCTCGGTCCCCTATTAGGGGTACCCGGTTGAGGTTGAGGTGGTTTTTTTCCCCATGTCGCTCCCTCCCCAGTCCCTCGGGTCCTGGTTCGAGGTCGAGACCCCCCTCCTTCCCCAACACCCTTAAGGGGTCTGGGTTGAGGTCGAGGCGAGGATGAAGACCCCCTGACGGTGACAGACGCACCCTCCCTAATCCCCCGCAGGGGGTATTAGGTTGAGACGCCTCAGGTAGGGTCGGAGATCAGGCAGCATTCCGCAGCTTCCAGGGACCCCAGGCCGGCTGAGGGATCCTGTGGGGGCCGGGGGAGGGTGCGGACTGGATGGCACAGCAGAAACAGGGCTTTTGCTGCGTCCCTGTCTCTGCAGCAGCAGCGGCTCCATACAAAAACCGCTACCCCTGCTACCCCCACCGCTATCCAGTCGACCGTTCTGGGGGGGTCTGGTACAAATCCGCCTCCCCCCCCGGACTACCGCGCCGCTCTGGAGCCCTCCTGGGCATCAGGCTTCAAATTTAGACCGCGGCTTCGGCCTAGCTGAAGCCGCCGCCTTTTCCCCGCCCCCCGGATGACCAAAATGACACACTGGAGTGTCATAGAAGGGGCGGATTGAGGCAGAAAGGGCGCGTTTTTACACAGCCCAGCGCGCCCTTTTCAGCTCTCCGCCCCCTCCTCCCTCTCCTCAGAGCCCCGGTGGCCATTTTTTCTGGATGAGATCCAGGAGAGAAGCATCACAGCGGTCTCCGGGGGGCACAGAACTTGGATCTGTCGGCGCTGGACCTAGGGGCACACCGGTGGGGTAAGCTCACAGCTGGGTTCTCATTACTCAGCTGTGAATCTATACTTCCTATAAGGCTTTCTGTGGGTTCCCTCTGCGTAGCCACCCCTGTATGATCCCTTATAGCCAGCCTCTGTGCACTATGCCGGGCTCAAGGAAGAGAACCAGGCAGGAATGTTTCTATGCATTCTGCACAGCCTGCAAAGCCACGCTCCCTAGTGGCAGCACGTATCCGCACTGCCGGGTCTGCATCCAGAACTCTGGGTCAGAACCCCAGGGAGTCCCTACTGACGCTTCATTGTCACAGGCCACGCCGGAATGGGCAACTCAGATGTCTCAGTCTATGTCACAGTCCATAGACAACCTAACTGCTACATTGCTGCAAGCTCTGCAGAGTCGGACCCCGGCTATGGACGGTACACAGCAAACGGACAGCTTGTCTCAGGAACATGCTGCTTCCGACTCTCACAGACGTAAGCAGACTCACAGGTCTCGATCACCTGAGTCGCACTATAGCACAAGGTCGTTCCCCTCTAGGGAGAGACAGCGTCATTCCAGGTCTCCTGGGCAGTCCCCTGCCACAGACAGACAGTGCAATTTACCACAGGGATCCCCCACCACAGAAGACCCCCGCCCCAGGTCGCCCTCCAGGGATCACCTTAGTGAGGCACAGGATTCGGAGGGCATCTGTGACTCCGGCTCAGATAATGAAACGGTCAGGTCCGTGGTACCTTCTCCCCCTAGCAATACAGCGCTAGTTGAGGACATAATTTCTTCTATTCATCGGGTGCTAAAAATTCCAGAGTCGCCCCCGGAAGTCCCAAAACATAGGATTTGCTTCAAAAGTGTTCAAAAACCACCTAAGGTCTTCCCTAATCACGATGAGTTTGAGAAAATACTTACCAAACAGTTTGCGCAGCCTGACAAAAAATTCGCTAATCGCAAATATCTGGAAGCGAAGTACCCTTTCCCACAGGAAGACACCAAACAATGGGCAGATCCACCTGAAGTGGACCCTCCGGTTTCTAGGCTAGCAGCGCAGAATTTACTCTCTCTGCCGGATAGCTCAACCCTCAGGGACGCAGCAGACCGGCAAGTAGAACGCATGGCTCGTTCTATTTTCGAAGCGGCAGGCGCCTCTCTGAGCCCTGCGTTTGCTTCAGTTTGGGCAGCCAAGGCCATCCTAGCTTGGGCCAAAAGACTACAGGAGGGTCTTCAGGCTTCAAATCCTTAACTCTCGGACCAAGCGGTCCAGATGGCAGTGGTAGCAGACTACATGATTCATGCAGCCCTGGATTCCGCCAGAGGTGTAGCGGGAATAGCATCAAATGCCATCACGATCCGACGCATCCTCACGCGACTTCCGTATTCTACTGGTAGACTTTTCGGCGAAAAGTTGAACACCATGATAGCCAATGCCACCGGGGGTAAGAGTACCTCTCTCCCTCAACTAAAACCGAAACGCACGTTCAAACGAAGAAACCAGACGCGATTCCGATCCTTTCGGAATTCCTCGGGCTGGTCCGTTTCGCGCCCAGTGCAAAACCGCAACCGTTCTCCACGCAGAGACGACCCACGGACGCAGCAGCGACCGGACAGGTCTTGGCAGTCGAAAGCAGGCCAAGCGAAACCCAAGGGAGGAAAACCTCAGAACTTCACTTCATCATGACTCGAGACCTCCGGAAGACACCCCACCAGTAGGCGGCCGACTTTTACTCTTTCAGCAAGTCTGGCTGCCTATTACAGAAGACAGGTGGGTCAGGGAAATAGTGTCTTCCGGATACAAGATAGAGTTCACTTCCGTTCCACCGAACCGGTTCTTCCTTTCTGTTCCTCCAACACCACCAGAAAAGGCTCGTGTCTTCCACCAAGAGGTTTCCTCTCTCCTTCAATCAGGAGTTGTGGTGCCGGTTCCCGCGAACGAGAGATTCCGAGGATTCTACTCAAATTTGTTTGTAGTCCCCAAGAAAGGAGGCGGCGTCCGACCCATACTGGACCTAAAACAGCTCAACAATTACGTACGGGTCCGTCATTTCCGCATGGAGTCCCTCCGGTCCATCGTTGCATCCATGGAGCAGGGAGAATTCCTCGCCTCCATAGACATACAGGATGCGTATCTCCACATACCAATTGCTCCCGCCCACCAAAGGTTTCTCAGGTTCGCGGTCAACCAAAACCACTACCAGTTTGTCGCCCTTCCGTTCGGACTCGCCACGGCTCCAAGAACGTTCACCAAAGTCATGGCGGCCACCATGGACGTCCTGCACTCAAGAGGCATTCTAGTCGTCCCGTACCTGGACGACCTCCTCGTCAAGTCTCCCACTTTCAAAGACTGCGAGGTCAGTGTCTCAATCACTCTAGACACTCTGAGTCGCCTGGGATGGCTAGTCAACCTACAGAAATCGTCGACCATCCCAACTCGGACTCTAACATTCCTGGGAATGGTATTCGACACCACCAGGGGCCTGGTGCTCCTTCCCAAGGACAAGACACTGGCCATCCGTCTGGGAGTTCGCACACTCCTTCGCAGTCCTCCTCGATCTCTCCGGTTTGCCATGAGAATCCTCGGCAGGATGGCAGCAGCAATAGAGGCAGTGCCATTTGCCCAGTTTCACCTCAGGGTCCTTCAGCTAGCCATACTCAGATCTTGGGACAGGAACCCCTTCTCCCTCGACAGGGAGTTCAGGTTGACGTCATCGACCAGGAGGTCCCTGCACTGGTGGCTCAAACCAACCTCGCTTACACGAGGGAAGCCATTCCTCTCAGGACAATGGAAGATCCTGACTACCGATGCAAGCCTGACAGGCTGGGGGGCGGTACACCTACATCACAGGGCACAGGGCAAGTGGTCACCGAGGGAAGTGACATTGCCCATCAATGTTCTGGAAATCAGGGCCATTCTCTTGGCACTGAGAGCCTTTCATCACTTGCTTGCAGCCTCGCACATACGGATACAGTCGGACAATGCCACGGCTGTGGCATACGTGAATCACCAAGGCGGGACCCGCAGCGCCCAGGCAATGAGAGAAGTGGCTCATATCCTCCGCTGGGCGGAAGACACAAGGTCGGTTCTTTCTGCGGTACACATTCCGGGTGTAGAAAACTGGGAAGCCGACTTCCTCAGCAGGCAAGGAATGGACTCGGGGGGAGTGGTCTCTCCATCCCGAGATTTTTTACCAGATCTGTCAACGATGGGGAACCCCGGATGTGGACCTAATGGCATCCCATCTCAATGCCAAGGTTCCCAATTTCATGGCCAGGACACACGACCCGCGGTCGCTCGGAGCGGATGCCCTGGTCCAGGACTGGTCCCAGTTCCGACTCCTGTACATTTTTCCACCCCTCCCCCTAATAGCCAGGGTCGTGAGGAAGGTCAAGCAAGAGGGAGTTCCGACCATCCTCATCGCGCCAGACTGGCCCAGACGTACTTGGTACGCCGACATCGTCCAACTTACAATACAAAAAGGGTGGGGGAACAAGAGGTGCAATAGTACCCTATCACTAGTGACACTACGATGTGAGTGGTGTAATGCAGTTCCACTCACCTATTCCGGTTGTGTGACCCACAACTGGCTTGAAGACATAACACAGTATCAGCTGCTGCAGGACCTCCACCGACCACTCCAAAGTGGAAAAAATGGCCAGAGAATATGGGAAGCAAGATGTGCCACAGTCCGCGCTGCTGAATCCACAAAATCACCTGGGATGCAAGATGTAGTAACAAAGTACTGCTTTATTCCTTCCTGCGCGTTTCGGCGCCCTTCCTGGCACCTTCCTCAGGGATATTACACCAGCCATAGGAGCAGGGAATTTATAGCCCCTTCCATTAGCAATTATGGGTGTGTTCTGTTTACATATGATGTCATAATGGTCATCACTGGGGGAGGGGCCAGCATTTTTGGCACAATTTCACACAACATAATAAAACAAGAAAATCCTTCAAAATACTTGCTAAAATGTACATAAAAATCCTACCAGTAAAATGATATAAAGACCTTCATAAAAATTGCAGCGGAAACATTGCCAAAGTATCCAGACTGTCAATGCAAAAACAAAAAAATTTTTTTTAAAAAATATTATCTCCCGACTTTCAGGGTAGTAGAACCCATGTGTTTACTGGTTTCATTTTTTTCTCTTGTGACTTATGTTGAGCGCCACCGTTCTGCTGATATCAGTGCCTTTGGAACATAGGTTCTATGAACTATTTTTTCACAAAACTATCCTGTTAAATATGTGATACTATGGTTTGTTAAAAAATTATTATAAAAAATTGCAATGAACAATTTTCTTTATTTTTGTTTTGTAGGAGGGAATCAAGGAGCGATGCCACTATTAAATAAAATGGATTATTTCTAAAATTAACTGCTTTAAAAAACTTATTTTTATTTTCATTTTTATTTTTATTATTTATTATCAATAAAGAATTATCTAAATTACTATTATATAATCGTATTATTAAAAATGGCCTGAAGAAAGTATCTATCATCTTCCGTATAGTTATGGTCACTATTTTATATATTAATTGTGGTGGTGTCACCCATGAAACGTGTGTCTTTTGGTCTAGCACACCTGGGTTCAAGTCACAGGTCTCCATGCAGGCATAAATGACATTGTCTTTTGTAATATCAGGAAAAATTATAAATTGTTATGAGCTTATGCATATTAAATTAGGGAATTGTGAAATTCTAGATAGGATACCAACTTTGATATATATTTAAACAAAATAAATGTGTCATTAGGTGTATGTGAGACATTAAGTGTTTAGATATACCCGTGCGATCAAAAAAGTAGTCAGATGAAAAAATAAATAAAATGAAAAAAGATAGAATGAAAAAATAAAGTGAGGTTTGCTTAAGTGTGTGACATAAGGATGCAGGAATTCCTCCTACTATGGTGCGCCTTTCTTACCCACTCAGGATGTGACCAAGAGAGGGGGGGGGTTGGGGGATTATAATTTATATTAGTTCTGAAATTATGTTTAGCCCTCTCGGTTTTAATGTGTCCAGTTTAAACATCCAATATTTTTCACGTTTTTTGAGCAGCTCGAATCTGTTGGGTATATTCACTGCTATATGATCGATCGGGGTTATCTTGATTGCTGTTGCATCTCTGTTATGATACGTGTCATAATGGAATGACACTCCATGTGCTCTATACCCACTCTTTATATTTGAACGATGTTTGTTTAGCCGCTCATGAAGTGGTCTGATAGTTCTGCCAACATACTGCATGCCACATGGACACTCAAGCAGGTAAATTACAAACTCTGTAGAGCAATTCATGTCATGTTTAATGGTAAAGGATTCATTCGTTGATGCGGATTTAAAGCTGCTTGTCTGTTGGATGCTCCGACAACAAAGGCATCTATTTTTTCTACATTTTGATGTCTTTTTCTGCAGTACTTTGGCATAATTCGTGGTTGTCTTCTGTTTGAGCCTACTAGGAGCTATTATCCCTTTAATGTTTGGCGCCCTGCGGAAAGTAATTCCTGGTCTATCAGGTACAATGGATTTTAATATTGGATCACTTAGAAGTAAGTGCCAGTGTCTATGAAGGCATTTTTTGATTGACTTGTGACAATTATTATAAGTCGTTATAAAATTAAATGCTTTATTCTTCTCTGTCCCTTTTCTGTCTTTCTGTATAAGGAGGGTTTCTTGCGGGATTTCTCCACTGTGCTTTTGTGTGCTGGATATCAATTTTTTTGGGTATCCTTTCTCTAGGAATCTTTTTCTGAGTATTTCAGATTGAGAAGCGTAGTCATCCTTGGAAGTGCAATTCTTCTTAATCCTTCTAAATTGATTGGCCGGTATATTACGCAGCCATTTTGTGTAATGTCCACTCCTGAAGTCAATATATGAATTCCTGTCCGTAGGCTTAAAGTATGTTTTTGTATGTATCCTTGTGCCATCAGAGAAAATTGTTAGGTCCAGGAAATTGATGCTTTCTTCATGTATTGTTCGTTCAAAATTTATCCCCCAGTGGTTATTAATGATGTCACTGAAAAACTCCTCCATGTCACCAACTTCCGTGTCCCAGATCAGGAATAAGTCATCAATAAACCTTTTATATAAAACCAAGCCATTCTTGTATTTGTTTCCATATATATGTATGTCTTCAAAAAGACCCATAAAAAGATTAGCGTACGAACAAGCTGTTTTCGAACCCATAGCTGTACCATACTTTTGATGGTACATGTCACCATCAAAGGTGAAAAAGTTATTGTTTAATATGAAATTTAGGCCATCCAGAATGAAGGTGATGTTCCTTATATCCAATTGTATGTCTCTTTTTAGGTAGTATTCAATACAGAGTAATCCTATTTCATGACCTATATTCGTGTACAATGATGTAACATCCATGGTGACAAATCTATATGATTTTTTCCATGTGATTCTTCCCAAAATCCTGATCATATCCGTAGAATCCTTAATATAGCTTTCTAATTTCACCACGTATTTCTGTAAATTTCTATCAATATAGGTGGCAAGGTTACTTGTCAGGGAATCAATTCCTGAGATTATTGGTCGCCCAGGGGGATTGTCAAAGCTTTTATGAATCTTGGGCAAGTGGTATAGGAATGGAATGGGGGGTTGCCTTTTTATTAGAAACTTCTTTAAGTCCTTATTAATTATCCCCTGTTGGAATGCCATGTTTATTTTTTGATTGTGTATTTTTGTTAATGTGGGGTACGGGTTATTTTTTACTTTCTCATAGTATTTAGTGTCCGACAATAATCTTAATGCTTCTTTTTTATAATCATTGGTGTTTTGTATCACTATGCCGCCCCCCTTATCGGCTGCCCGAATTACTATTTCACTATTCTTACCCAAATTTTTCAGGGCTTCTCTCTCTTTCTTCGTGAGATTATTCTTATCCCCCCTTAAGTTGCCGGCTTTCTTCATTAAGGTGTCCTTTTTAAGATCTTTTAATAGTAAGTCTTGGAACGTCTCTAGTATATGACCCCTACTTTCCAAGGGATAGAAATTGGATTTTGTTTTCAGAGTAGGATCAGATGGTGCTTCACTTTTGTTATCTTTCGTGTCATCTGGCTTTAATAAGAAATGCCTTTTGAGAGTCAACCTCCTAATATACTGATGCACATCTATAAAAAGTTTAAAATCGTCTGGTTGGTTCGTGGGGCAGAAAAGTAAGCCCTTATTCAGAAGCTCCTTTTCTTCTTCTGTCAATGAATAATCTGATAAATTAATGACATTATTATTAGTTACCGTTATCTGTTTCAATCCCGGAAAGTGATCTTTGCTTTTTTCTTTATTTCCTCTTCCTCTTTTTCCTCTTTTTTTCTTTTTCCAAGAGCGGGACTGAAAAATTTCGTTATATTTTGATTTGTTACGTTTACAGCAGCTAAAAAAGGAACTATGCCATTATTTTGATTTTTTGAGTTGTCTAATATAACCTTTTGTGTAGGGGTATTGCTACCTGTTTCTATAGGTGTTGGTGTTACTATACTGATTAAATCCTCCTGGTTCTGATCAGTTTCTGTAATAATCATTAAGTCGGGTACAGAGTTTTTATTGTTTTTCAATGGCTTATTATTGTCATGTAATATGATTGGGTCTAGGGGCCTCTCTCTGTTGATTCTATCGATGAGTTCTTTGATTTTGTTAAGATGTTCATCAACATTAACTGTTCCAGTTCCAACAGGTTTTGGATCCTCTGCATTATTATGTACTTGTGCTACAGTAATGACTTGATTGCTGCTAGCTGGCTCGTTATTGGATGCTTCTTTGTTTATATTCCTATCCCCATTGATTAATCTTGTCATGCTGCTAGGTAATTTCTCTATCACGATGAAACCCTCATCATCCAATATTTCATCTGGAAAAAGGCTTGACTCCTCTTTGCTATCTATTACCTCCTCATCCATTGTCTCAATTTCATTAGTGCTCACAGTCACCGTAAATCTTAGGTTCAGTCCCTGTGTGCTGGATTTTTCAGGACCGTGCCTAGACACTGTTTTTGTCTCTGTCTGCATTTTGTTCCCAATAGAGATACAAGAAATAACACTAGTAATAGTCAAGACAGTCAAAATACTATAGATTTTAGGAAGAATAATACGGAGATAGCACCTATTGGGAACAAAATGCAGACAGAGACAAAAACAGTGTCTAGGCACGGTCCTGAAAAATCCAGCACACAGGGACTGAACCTAAGATCTACGGTGACTGTGAGCACTAATGAAATTGAGACAATGGATGAGGAGGTAATAGATAGCAAAGAGGAGTCAAGCCTTTTTCCAGATGAAATATTGGATGATGAGGGTTTCATCGTGATAGAGAAATTACCTAGCAGCATGACAAGATTAATCAATGGGGATAGGAATATAAACAAAGAAGCATCCAATAACGAGCCAGCTAGCAGCAATCAAGTCATTACTGTAGCACAAGTACATAATAATGCAGAGGATCCAAAACCTGTTGGAACTGGAACAGTTAATGTTGATGAACATCTTAACAAAATCAAAGAACTCATCGATAGAATCAACAGAGAGAGGCCCCTAGACCCAATCATATTACATGACAATAATAAGCCATTGAAAAACAATAAAAACTCTGTACCCGACTTAATGATTATTACAGAAACTGATCAGAACCAGGAGGATTTAATCAGTATAGTAACACCAACACCTATAGAAACAGGTAGCAATACCCCTACACAAAAGGTTATATTAGACAACTCAAAAAATCAAAATAATGGCATAGTTCCTTTTTTAGCTGCTGTAAACGTAACAAATCAAAATATAACGAAATTTTTCAGTCCCGCTCTTGGAAAAAGAAAAAAAGAGGAAAAAGAGGAAGAGGAAATAAAGAAAAAAGCAAAGATCACTTTCCGGGATTGAAACAGATAACGGTAACTAATAATAATGTCATTAATTTATCAGATTATTCATTGACAGAAGAAGAAAAGGAGCTTCTGAATAAGGGCTTACTTTTCTGCCCCACGAACCAACCAGACGATTTTAAACTTTTTATAGATGTGCATCAGTATATTAGGAGGTTGACTCTCAAAAGGCATTTCTTATTAAAGCCAGATGACACGAAAGATAACAAAAGTGAAGCACCATCTGATCCTACTCTGAAAACAAAATCCAATTTCTATCCCTTGGAAAGTAGGGGTCATATACTAGAGACGTTCCAAGACTTACTATTAAAAGATCTTAAAAAGGACACCTTAATGAAGAAAGCCGGCAACTTAAGGGGGGATAAGAATAATCTCACGAAGAAAGAGAGAGAAGCCCTGAAAAATTTGGGTAAGAATAGTGAAATAGTAATTCGGGCAGCCGATAAGGGGGGCGGCATAGTGATACAAAACACCAATGATTATAAAAAAGAAGCATTAAGATTATTGTCGGACACTAAATACTATGAGAAAGTAAAAAATAACCCGTACCCCACATTAACAAAAATACACAATCAAAATATAAACATGGCATTCCAACAGGGGATAATTAATAAGGACTTAAAGAAGTTTCTAATAAAAAGGCAACCCCCCATTCCATTCCTATACCACTTGCCCAAGATTCATAAAAGCTTGGACAATCCCCCTGGGCGACCAATAATCTCAGGAATTGATTCCCTGACAAGTAACCTTGCCACCTATATTGATAGAAATTTACAGAAATACGTGGTGAAATTAGAAAGCTATATTAAGGATTCTACGGATATGATCAGGATTTTGGGAAGAATCACATGGAAAAAATCATATAGATTTGTCACCATGGATGTTACATCATTGTACACGAATATAGGTCATGAAATAGGATTACTCTGTATTGAATACTACCTAAAAAGAGACATACAATTGGATATAAGGAACATCAACTTCATTCTGGATGGCCTAAATTTCATATTAAACAATAACTTTTTCACCTTTGATGGTGACATGTACCATCAAAAGTATGGTACAGCTATGGGTTCGAAAACAGCTTGTTCGTACGCTAATCTTTTTATGGGTCTTTTTGAAGACATACATATATATGGAAACAAATACAAGAATGGCTTGGTTTTATATAAAAGGTTTATTGATGACTTATTCCTGATCTGGGACACGGAAGTTGGTGACATGGAGGAGTTTTTCAGTGACATCATTAATAACCACTGGGGGATAAATTTTGAACGAACAATACATGAAGAAAGCATCAATTTCCTGGACCTAACAATTTTCTCTGATGGCACAAGGATACATACAAAAACATACTTTAAGCCTACGGACAGGAATTCATATATTGACTTCAGGAGTGGACATTACACAAAATGGCTGCGTAATATACCGGCCAATCAATTTAGAAGGATTAAGAAGAATTGCACTTCCAAGGATGACTACGCTTCTCAATCTGAAATACTCAGAAAAAGATTCCTAGAGAAAGGATACCCAAAAAAAACGACTTATAATAATTGTCACAAGTCAATCAAAAAATGCCTTCATAGACACTGGCACTTACTTCTAAGTGATCCAATATTAAAATCCATTGTACCTGATAGACCAGGAATTACTTTCCGCAGGGCGCCAAACATTAAAGGGATAATAGCTCCTAGTAGGCTCAAACAGAAGACAACCACGAATTATGCCAAAGTACTGCAGAAAAAGACATCAAAATGTAGAAAAAATAGATGCCTTTGTTGTCGGAGCATCCAACAGACAAGCAGCTTTAAATCCGCATCAACGAATGAATCCTTTACCATTAAACATGACATGAATTGCTCTACAGAGTTTGTAATTTACCTGCTTGAGTGTCCATGTGGCATGCAGTATGTTGGCAGAACTATCAGACCACTTCATGAGCGGCTAAACAAACATCGTTCAAATATAAAGAGTGGGTATAGAGCACATGGAGTGTCATTCCATTATGACACGTATCATAACAGAGATGCAACAGCAATCAAGATAACCCCGATCGATCATATAGCAGTGAATATACCCAACAGATTCGAGCTGCTCAAAAAACGTGAAAAATATTGGATGTTTAAACTGGACACATTAAAACCGAGAGGGCTAAACATAATTTCAGAACTAATATAAATTATAATCCCCCAACCCCCCCCCCCTCTCTTGGTCACATCCTGAGTGGGTAAGAAAGGCGCACCATAGTAGGAGGAATTCCTGCATCCTTATGTCACACACTTAAGCAAACCTCACTTTATTTTTTCATTCTATCTTTTTTCATTTTATTTATTTTTTCATCTGACTACTTTTTTGATCGCACGGGTATATCTAAACACTTAATGTCTCACATACACCTAATGACACATTTATTTTGTTTAAATATATATCAAAGTTGGTATCCTATCTAGAATTTCACAATTCCCTAATTTAATATGCATAAGCTCATAACAATTTATAATTTTTCCTGATATTACAAAAGACAATGTCATTTATGCCTGCATGGAGACCTGTGACTTGAACCCAGGTGTGCTAGACCAAAAGACACACGTTTCATGGGTGACACCACCACAATTAATATATAAAATAGTGACCATAACTATACGGAAGATGATAGATACTTTCTTCAGGCCATTTTTAATAATACGATTATATAATAGTAATTTTTAGATAATTCTTTATTGATAATAAATAATAAAAATAAAAATGAAAATAAAAATAAGTTTTTTAAAGCAGTTAATTTTAGAAATAATCCATTTTATTTAATAGTGGCATCGCTCCTTGATTCCCTCCTACAAAACAAAAATAAAGAAAATTGTTCATTGCAATTTTTTATAATAATTTTTTAACAAACCATAGTATCACATATTTAACAGGATAGTTTTGTGAAAAAATAGTTCATAGAACCTATGTTCCAAAGGCACTGATATCAGCAGAACGGTGGCGCTCAACATAAGTCACAAGAGAAAAAAATGAAACCAGTAAACACATGGGTTCTACTACCCTGAAAGTCGGGAGATAATATTTTTTAAAAAAAATTTTTTTGTTTTTGCATTGACAGTCTGGATACTTTGGCAATGTTTCCGCTGCAATTTTTATGAAGGTCTTTATATCATTTTACTGGTAGGATTTTTATGTACATTTTAGCAAGTATTTTGAAGGATTTTCTTGTTTTATTATGTTATTTGTGTGAAATTGTGCCAAAAATGCTGGCCCCTCCCCCAGTGATGACCATTATGACATCATATGTAAACAGAACACACCCATAATTGCTAATGGAAGGGGCTATAAATTCCCTGCTCCTATGGCTGGTGTAATATCCCTGAGGAAGGTGCCAGGAAGGGCGCCGAAACGCGTAGGAAGGAATAAAGCAGTACTTTGTTACTACATCTTGCATCCCAGGTGATTTTGTGGATTCAGCAGCGCGGACTGTGGCACATCTTGCTTCCCATATTCTCTGATCGTCCAACTTACGGCAGACGCCCCCTGGCGTCTACCCGACCGCCACGACCTTCTGTCTCAAGGTCCGTTCTTCCACCAGAATTCAGGGGCCCTCAATTTGACGGCATGGCCCTTGAAACCTGGATTCTAACCCAGGCAGGTTTTTCACCGGCAGTCATTGCAACTATGATCAGGGCAAGGAAGCCTGCCTCTGCCAAGCTCTATTATCGTACCTGGAGAGCCTTCTTTTCTTGGTGCGAATCTCATGGACAAGTCCCACTCCCTTATTACCTCCCGAAGGTACTAGGTTTTCTTCAATCGGGCCTAGATGCCAAGCTATCCTTAAGTTCGCTTAAGAGTCAGGTGTCGGCGCTTTCAGTCCTTTTTCAAAAGCGCATTGCTATTAAACCGCAAGTAAGGACTTTCATCCAGGGAGTTTCCCGATTGGTTCCTCCCTACAAACGTCCGATGGATACGTGGGACCTCAATCTGGTCCTGACAGCATTGCAAGCTCCACCCTTCGAACCTCTTAGAGAAGTTCCACTCTCCATTCTGTCTCAGAAAGTGGTTTTTCTAGTGGCTATCACCTCGTTACGCAGAGTGTCGGAATTGTCAGCACTTTCCTGCAGACGACCTTTCCTAGCCTTTCACCAGGACAAGGTGGTTCTCCGCACGGTACCATCCTTCCTTCCGAAGGTTGTGTCCAACTTTCACCTTAACGAAGAGATTTCACTGCCTTCCCTTTGCCCGGTTCCGGTACATAGAGTGGAGAAGGCTCTGCATACGCTTGACCTAGTCAGGGCATTGCGGATTTACGTGTCCAGGACTGCACCTTTCCGGAAATCCGATTCCCTCTTCATTCTTACGGAAGGTAGTCGCAAGGGGTTGCCGGCTTCCAAGGCTACCCTTGCCAGGTGGATCAAGTCCACCATACATGAGGCCTACCGACTTAACAGTTCCCCTCTTCCGGCCGGTATCACGGCACACTCTACACGGGCAGTAGGGGCCTCCTGGGCCATTCGGCATCAGGCTTCGGCACAACAAGTGTGCAAGGCGGCCACTTGGACTAGCCTACACACGTTTACGAAACACTACAGTGTTCATACCCAGTCCTCAGCGGATGCGAGCCTGGGTAGACTGGTTCTGCAGGCGGCAGTACCCCAAGTCTAGGGGACTGTCAGCACAATATTCGTCCAGTGCTTCCCACCCAGGGACTGCTTTGGGACGTCCCAAGGTTCTGTGTCCCCCAATTAGGCGACAGAGTAAAGGAGATTTTTGTGTACTCACCGTAAAATCTTTCTCTTAGCCTTTAATTGGGGGACACAGCTCCCACCCTGTTGCCCTTACGGGCCGTTGTTTCCTGTTGAGTTCTCATATTGTTCTTGAGCTCGTACATAGTAGCCTTCTTACAGGCATGGTTATGTTATTTGGTTACGTTCCTCCTTATGCTTTGGCACAAAACTGGAGAAGGCTGACGCCGTCCAGGGGTGTATACTGCAGAGGAGGAGCCAAAGTTAATCTTTTTTCAGATTATGCATAGTGTCGCCTCCTAGTGGACAGCAGCATAACACCCAAGGTTCTGTGTCCCCCAATTAAAGGCTAAGAGAAAGAGATTTTACGGTGAGTACACAAAAATCTCCTTTTCAGAGAGATCTTGATGATTACAAGAATGACAAAATATATAATTGGGCTAGTAATCCTCCCTCTATTCTGAGAAAACATAAGTCCTGGTATAAGAAACCTAAAGTATTTTTTAATTCTACGGCCAATTATGATACCTCTTTTGGGGAAACATCGGATGAATTAACAGACTCCTCAGTTGCTTCAGTAGCCAGTATTCAGACTGGTGGCAAAAAACACCAAAAAAGGAACTTTCAACAAGAAGGTGCCTTGCCAAAAAACGAATATGCAAGAGGGGAGGAAGGAAACACATTTCCAAAAGGTTTTCATATGACGTTTCGCAAGCGCCGTTAATGGAGATTCCTGTATTCAATCTTTCCAGTTACATTTTGACAGACTCACAGATTGGACTCTTGTCTAAAGGACTAGGTTTTTCTCCAGTTAAAAAATTCAGTTTATTTGACACTATTGTTGATATCAATAGATTTGCACGTAATTTGACCCTCAAAGTTCATTATAATGAGGACAATACTCATGTGTATAATGATTTATCATCTGTCAGTATATCATCTGATAATAACTGTATTCATTTTAGTGAACAGGTAGCTGTCTCTAATTTAAGACAACTAGAAGGGGAGACAGAGTTGGAGGATAGGGTTAATCTAAATGACAGGTTTCAGACTCGTAATCCCATGTTCTACCCAGTAAAATCGAGACCTCCTTTCCTTGATTTTTTTCAGGAAACAATTGAAAGTGAGCTTGTGTCTCTCTATAATCAAGTAGAACATCAAGAGGTTAAATTTAATCTGAGTATTTCTGAACATAGGGCAATTGATGAATTGAGGGCTAATGGCGATCTCCTTGTTGTCCAGGCAGACAAGGGGGGCGCTATTGTGGCTCTCAATGCTGGTTTATATAAGAAAATGAACTTGCTGGATTTAGAAAACAGTAGCACCTATATTGAATTGCCATCTAATCCAACTAATTCATTTAACTCTGAATTATTACATCTATTACAGGTGGGAATTAGTATGGGTGCCATTTCAGACAGAATTAAAAAAATTTATTTTTTGTGAAACACCGATTGTCCCAATATACCACTCACTCCCTAAAGTTCATAAAGAGGTTTTTCCTCCCCCTCTCAGACCTATCGTGTCTGGGATCGGATCATTTAGTGAGAAACTAGGGGAGTGGGTTGATTTTTATCTTCAACCTTTAGTGCCATTAACACCAAGTCATCTTAAAGATTCCAAAAGTATAATACAGATTATGGAAAAATTTAATTGGCAATCTGATTGTGTGGTTATCTTGCGATGTGGTGGGGTTATATCCTTCTATCCCCCATCACATCGCGTTACGATGCATCACATATTATTTGTCCAGATACAGTAATTATGAGGATTCCATTCAGAGGTTTATTGTCTCCTCAATTCAATTTCTTTTAAGCCACAACTATTTTGTGTTTGATGAGAGATATTTCCTCCAGACACAGGGTGTGAGCATGGGTGCCAAGTTTTCACCTTCCCTAGCTAACCTGGTTATGTCTGTGTGGGAAGAAAATTATATCTTTAATATTGATAACCTATACAAAGATAATATTGTTTGGCTGGGGAGATTTATTGATTATCTGATATTTGTCTGGAGGGGTAGTCTCTCGTTTGCAAAAAGTTTCTTTTCTTATTTGGATTTGAATGATTTCAATCTAAAATTTACTAGTAGTGGTCATGAGGTATCAATTAACTTCTTGGATTTGAAATTGACCGCAGATCTGGACAATGATGGGGTTCTGATATCTCCCTATAAAAAATCCATTGCATGCAATAGTATTTTAATGGCTTCCTCTAATCACCCCAAACATGTCATTCAGAATATTCCTGTGGGGGAGCTTATTAGCCTAAAAAGGAATACTACATCTAGTGACAAATTGGAGGAAGGAATTGAAATGACCTGTAATAATTTAAAAAAAAAAAAGGGGGGTATCCTAATTGGTCCTTGGACAGAGCCAGGAAAATGGTAGCAGGCATGGATAGGGTTAAGCTGTTGGAATCTACTGAGAAAAAAAAGACAGTTTGACTCTAAAAAATCTAGGGTGGTTTTCAGTACCAATTATAGTCCTCAGTTCAATTCTATTGTTAAAATCATCAAAAAATATCTTCCCTTGTTATCTCAGAATGATATTTTGAAAAATATTGTGGAAAATAATGATATTGCCTTTGTGGCAAGAAGAGCCCCGACTTTAGCTGCATTATTATCACCCAGCATGTTCAAAGATCCGGATAAAATTTCCCCTAGCAATTGGTTAAAAACAGGATTTTTTAAATGCGGTGCCAATATCTGTAAGTGCTGCGGTTTTGCTAATAAATCTAAAATATTTACATCTATCTCCAATAAAAAACAGTTTAATGTTTGTTCTTTTATAAACTGTAATACGGAGAATGTAGTGTATCTAATTAATTGCAATATATGCCGTATGCAATATGTAGGTTGCACGATGAACCCCCTTAAAACTAGAATCCGCAAACACCTATCAGACGCTAATAATTTGCCTATGGTTGGTGCATCAGTAGTATCCCGACATTTTTCAAAAAAACATAATGGGGATTTACGCGGTTTCTCCTTTATGGGCATAGAGCATGTAAAAAAACCATTGAGGGGGGGAGATTTTCATAAAGTGCTTGCAAGAGAGAGTAGGTGGATATTTGAGTTGGGGACTCGCATGCCACAGGGCTTTAATAACCGCCTAGATATCATTATGCACTATTGATATATTTGTATTATATAATGCTGGTTAATATTATTGTTCTATGTTTTTGTACCACTGGGGCTATGTGCACACGGTGCGGATTCTGCTGTGGAATTTTCCGCGTAGATTTTGCTAAATCTTTAGGTAAGATGATCTGCGTTTTGCCTGCAGTTTTAGTGCAGTTTTAGTGCAGTTTTAGTGCAGTTTTAGTGCAGATTTAGTGCAGATTTGGTGCAGTTTTTGTGCGGATTTCCCCTGCAGTTTCCGCCTGCAGATTTCTATAATGGAGCAGGTGGAGAGCTGCAGCAGAGCCGCACAGGAGAAGCGATATGCTGCTTCTTTTATTCTGCACCAGATCTGTGCAGAAAAATCTGCAGCATGTGCACAGCCTTTTTTGTTTTACATAGCCTTAAATGGTACTGTGCATCACGTGCAGTTCTGTTGCTTTTCTGCTGCGGTTCTGCAGGGCCAAATCTGCTGCGGAACTGCACTGTGTGCACAGGGCCTTAAATCTTATGGTCAGGTTATTGGACATTCCTAATGTACTTTTCTCCAATATGTTGAATTCTTTCCTTATAATCTTTATGCATGTTGTATACTGATCAATATGTGGATAGTTTATATGTTTGATCTGCTTTTATAGCACATGTTTTTTAAGTCTCTCACATATGTTTATAATTACCCTGATGGGCGTGGGATGTATATAAGGTTCCATGTTTGGAAAGCAGATTAGATTCTGGACCATGAAGAAGGCGGGTTCTACCGCTGAAACGCGTAGTCCTATCTGCACGACTTTCCTGCGTTATTGCTGTTTTGAACTGCTTGGACCATTGCATTTTAATGGATTTATGAATAAAAAGAAAAAAAATTTTAACAGCATCCTGGATTGCTCACGTTATTGCTGGACTTTGCTTTGTCGTTGTTCACATTTGTATGGATGGACTCCTACATCCAGATCCAGGCACAACGGAGTTAACCAGGTCAGCTGAGGTTCCAGGCGGTTCACAGGAGTGAGCTGGTCTACATTGTTGGATGGATATATATATCCAGTGGCTAGAGTTCACAGGAGATAGTGGAAAAAAAAAAAAAAAAATTTATATATATATATATATATATATATATATATATATATATATATATATATATATATATATATATATATATATATATATATATATATATATAAATAAAATTTTTTTTTTTTTTTTTTTTTTCCACTATCTCCTGTGAACTCTAGCCACTGGCTGGGTTTCTCAGGAATATTGTAATGAGTCACAGTGGTATTCAGCAGATCCTGGACAGCCGTCTCACCTGTGACTGTCTGTTCAAGGCACATGATGGCTGATTGAGTCTCAAACATCTGCCAGGAAAGATGCGGCCTCACATGCCAGAAGGCAGGGGTACGATGTATGATGTGCATGTAAGGCGTGAAGGGGTTAAAAGGTCCCCTTGGAAAATGCTATTTACCTACAGATATAGAGCTTTTTTACAGGTAAATAATGTTACACTGATTTCTTACTGAAAGTGCTGCAATCATGAGAAAATGAACTTCTTTCCTCCCAGGAGCCCCCGGCTTTTTGTCAAATCTGTAAAAGTGCCTGGCATTTTGATTACAGCCCATGACTGAAATCCAGCTGTCAAACACGCCCAGGCACTCTGACAGCCGGCATTGCAATGCATCTGTGCAGAGTGAACTGTCAAAGTGCAGGGGGCGTGTTTACATCCCATGACTGAAAGCTGGCAGCTCCCGGGAGGCAAGAAGTCAATTTCGTACTTTTAGCCCCATGTTCAGAGGCTGGACAGGATTGAAATGCTAATGACATGCAAATGAACCCTATGTCTGCAGGTAAATAGTGTTTTCGGAGGTGACTGGTTCCCTTTTATTTTTTATGTTCGTGAGAAACACACACAACATTATTCCACAAGGTAGAGGAGCACTTTGTCCATCAGCATGGTGTTTTATGGGTCTTCATTCATTTTTGGTAAATATTTATACTAATTTTGCCAAGAAAATGCTTCTCGTGGGTTGCGAGGGTTCTTTATATAGATCCAGCAAGCTTTTATCAGGTGGCAATTAGAGCAAAGTTGGATGAGGGTCCATATTTTTCAGATCCATTTCCTGCATAGCACATTGTTCATTTTGCAATGCTGACAGACACAGATGAAGCAAGGTCATTCCATGAGATCTATAACTGGGTAATGAGAGGCTGGGTGTATAAATTATGCAGGTCGGTCCATTCAGTAAAAAGAAAAATTGCAAGACAAAGTTAAGGAAGATGTTTTTTTTAGCCCGGAAAGCTTGGATACAGACCGTCTTCTCTCATCTGCAATGCTGCTTGTATATTTTCTGTTCAGGAAGGTGTTTAACTCCCCTCCCCCCCCCCCCCCCCCCCCGTGTGTCTGATTACAGGCTTGGGTATGGTAACCCCTGTGAATGACCTGAGAGGGTCCGACTCTATCGCTTATGAAAAGGGAGAGAAACTGCTTCGGTGTAAGCTGGCGGCGTTTTATCGATTAGCTGATCTGTTTGGGTGGTCTCAGCTGATCTACAATCACATTACTGTAAGTATCAGACTATTACCAGATGTGTGTCTGCCGACTTTCTCCTTTTGCAGACATAATGTAATGATTTCACCACTTTATACATGTCAGAAGCTAATTGGGAGGGGGGGTTCCAGTTGCTGTGGATCTGGGTGCTTCTTTCCATTACCGAAGCCCCAGATTATGGCTGCTCTCTTCCAAGTCAGACGTTGGGCTCAGACTTTCTATAGCGTTTAGCCTCGGAGGGGAGCAGTGTTTGTTTTTTCCATTTTAACAATCAGAGAAGGGTCTTTGCACCTCGACCTCCTCTGAGCAAAACTTCCGACATGTCTCCAAGAGGCGTCAAACGTTTTCTGACAGTGAAATTATACTATAAGGGTGAGTGCACACGTTGCGGATTGTGCTGCGGATTTGGATAAATCCGCAGGTCAAAAGACCTGCGTTTTACCTGTGAATTAGCCTGCGGTTTTCCCCTGCGGTTGACACCTGGCAATGGAGCAGGTGTAAAACCGCTGCAGATTCTGCACAAAGAATTGACATGCTGCGGATTTAAAACCGCAGCAAATCCACACAGAAAAATCTGCAGCATTTTCCATTGACTATAGTGGTACTGTACAACGCAGCAGAAACTGCTGCGGATCCGCATGGCCAAAAACGCTCCGGATCCGCAGCAGAATCTGCAACGTGTGCACATGGCCTAAAGTGCATAGTGTGCTCCAAGTAATGATGAAACTTTATTTCGGCTGTAAAATCCACAAGAGACTTTCTGCCCCTTTCCTTTTGACCTTGTCAAACCTTTCGATGAAGACACATGCTTTATCATTTGATAAGTGAATACATTTATAATGATGTATTTAGAAATGTCCATGTTTTATATCATGGAGTGCAGCCAACATGGCTTTTAAGGTTGTAAAGGAAAGTCCTCATTGCAAATCTAGAGAAAGTCAAATGAAAACATGAAGGTCGTTGTAAGAAGTCGCTCCACTTCATTCCTCAGTCACACGAGACCTAAACCACTGGCTGAGCTGTGTATTCTGCCATCACACAAACTTGGCACACTTATTTTAATTTTTTTTTTTTTTTTTTTTTAAATACATTTACATCATTGTCTTTCCCTTAATTAAGAAGACCTATTAGTCTTTAGGAGTCAGGATTTAGATAAATAAAATATTAAGTATACATTTTGATGATTCTTTTCAGCTGCTATTCTTAATAGGGTGTTGCATTGCCTTTTATTTTCTTACTGGAAAGCTGCCGTGAGATTCTTGCCTAGTATAGCGCATTACTATTTGTCAATGCCTGGAAATGACAGGTGTTGCACAATCCCTATAAGTAGCAAATATATATATTCAGTACAACATAGAGGACCTGTCAACCACTTCTTCCATAAGTATGCCATTTTAGTTTTAAATCCTCCATACAGTTCCAGTGATATGTATGTGTTGTGATGTTTTTTTTTCTTTCTTTTTTTTGCTAACTCTTATGGTCTTTCGAGGGCTTGTCTCGCGGGATCCCCCGGGGCGTGCCTTGAGGAATCCACCGGGGTGTGCCTCGCAGTTGCTTTTCATTACCCAATGAGCCACGCCCCCATGTTAAAGACCATGAAAATTAGCACTAAATAAAGGCCTGTACCTCTACTCCCTTTTCATTAAATATCTTGAGGATATCCCCATCACTATAGGAACTATATGGGTCCCACTCCATGGACCCTCTTGATTCTCAGAATGAAGGGAATGTAGCATTCATTGGAGAGATGCCAGAGGACAACCAACAAAAATAATGTGATGGTGGCATATTCTGGCGATAAGCCATCACTACGAGATGGTAAAAACCTTTAAACACTGTCTCTCCCTTCCTTCTATAATTTTAGCTGGATTTGTAGTGTTTAGGGGTTCATTTCATGATGTTGTTCTGTGTCTCCTCCGGCATTTGTTGATGTTTACACTACAGGAACATCCACCTTTTAATGATATCTGACAATTTGTGGCCCTGTGATCCATTTGTTTACGCGTCCTACTGTAATTGATGGACAGGTGTGTTACTGACGCCATATCGGTAGCGCCTTTCCTCTCTCAGTGCAGTGAGAGGTGCTGTATAATCCCTTTATTCTCAGACTTTTTTTTTTTTTTTTAAAAAACCTCCCGTACACCCACCCATGGGCACTTGTACTAGTCCGATAATAATTTTACTGCAATTGCACTTAAAGAAAAAAAGTAAAATTGCTTAAGCGCAAACTATTCTAAACACTGTAAATTGCAATCCGATTCCTGCGGCTATGTAAATGGTTGTGACCCAGTGTCCTGTCTCTGATGCAGGTCAGAGTGAGTTCAGAGCAAGAACACTTCCTTATTGTTCCCTTCGGGCTCCTTTATAGTGAAGTTACCGCCTCCAGTTTGGTAAGTTTTCTCTTTGAAGTCCTTTAACTTGCAAGAAGCTGAAGCCATTGGAAACCAGACTGCTCAGCTGGGTCCTCAATGCCAGCTCTCATTAAGAAATAAACCATACTGTTATAGAGATTATATCCTAGGAATAGTGGGGTCTGTGTGTGTGTGTGTGTGTGTGTGTATATATATATATATATACACTCACTGGCCACTTTATTAGGTACACCATGCTAGTAAGGGGTTGGACCCCCTTTTGCCTTCAGAACTGCCTCAATTCTTCGTG
This sequence comes from Dendrobates tinctorius, assembly GCF_039654945.1. Lineage (NCBI taxonomy): Eukaryota > Metazoa > Chordata > Amphibia > Anura > Dendrobatidae > Dendrobates > Dendrobates tinctorius. The sequence continues at coordinate 31,235,138 of NW_027361707.1, read as the reverse complement.
GCAGAGATTCAACAAGGTGCTGGAAGCATTCCTCAGAGATTTTGGACCATATTGACATGATGGCATCACACAGTTGGCGCAGATTTGTCGGCTGCACATCCCTGATGCGAATCTCCGTTCCACCACATCCCAAAGATGCTCTATTGGATTGAGATCTGGTGACTGAGGAGGCCATTTGAGTACAGTAAACTCATTGTCATGTTCAAGAAACCAATCTGAGATGATTCGAGCTTTATGACATGGCGCATTATCCTGCTGAAAGTAGCCATCAGATGTTGGGTACATTGTGGTCATAAAGGGATGGACATGGTCAGCAACAATACTCAGGTAGGCTGTGGCGTTGCAACGATGCTCAATTGGTACCAAGGGGCCCAAAGAGTGCCCAGAAAAAATTCCCCACACCATGACACCACCACCACCAGCCTGAACCGTTGATACAAGGCAGGATGGATCCATGCTTTCATGTTGTTTACGCCAAATTCTGACCCTACCATCCGAATGTCGCAGCAGAAATCGAGACTCATCAGACCAGGCAACGTTTTTCCAATCTTCTACTGTCCAATTTCGATGAGCTTGTGCAAATTGTAGCCTCAGTTTCCTGTTCTTAGCTGAGAGGAGTGGTACCCAGTGTGGTCTTCTGCTGCTGTAGCCCATCTGCCTCAAAGTTCGACGCACTGTGCGTTCAGAGATGCTCTTCTGCCTACCTTGGTTGTAACGGGTGGCAATTTGAGTCACTGTTGCCTTTCTATCAGCTCGAACCAGTCTGCCCATTCTCCTCTGACCTCTGGCATCAACATGGCATTTCCGGCCACAGAACTGCCGCTCACTGGATTTTTTTTCTTTTTCGGACCATTCTCTGTAAACCCTAGAGATGGTTGTGCGTGAAAATCCCAGTAGATCAGCAGTTTCTGAAATTCTCAGACCAGCCCTTCTGGCACCAACCATCATGCCACGTTCAAAGGCACTCAAATCACCTTTCTTCCCCATACTGATGCTCGGTTTGAAATGCAGGAGATTGTCTTGACCATGTCTACATGCCTAAATGCACTGAGTTGCCGCCATGTGATTGGCTGATTAGAAATTAAGTCTTAACACACAGTTGGACAGGTGTACCTAATAAAGTGGCCAGTGAGTGTGTGTGTGTGTGTGTATATATATATATATATATATATCTATCTCTCTCTCTCTCTCTCTGGAAGGGGCTATGTGTGTGTGTATGTAATGAATGTATGTGTCCAATATAAATAACGTGTAGAGATGTGTGTGTAATATATTCACTGTACAATTTTGTTGGGAGTGCACGTATATGCATGTACTGTGTGTATATGATATATCTCGTAATGTGTCTAATTAATTTAAATACGTAACGTGTATATGTATAGATGTATATGTGTGTAGCACACAATGTGTATTTTTATTAGTGGATATATGCATGCAATACATACACTGCGTGTAGTGTGTGTGTGTGTGTGTGTGTGTGTGTGTGTTAGAAAACAGATGATCTCAGTATTTTTTTTTTCTGTTCAATTGTGTGGAAAGGAAAAAGTGGAAAAATCCACTTTGCTGGTGGATAGTAATAAATTCAGGTACTCACTAGGATATTTCAGACAGCGGGAGCGCTTAGCTGATCAGAGGTATAAACTTTACCTCCGGTCATTGCTGTCAGCTGATGGGACAACCGCTCCTATCATCCGGATGGCAGTATTCATCTATGCTCCTGCACTGTAAATAAATATGGTAATTAAAAAAGCGTGGATTCCCCCCTATTTTTTGATAACAAGCCAGACAAAACTCACATCAGTGTGCTGCAACCCTCAGCTGTCAGCTTCAGCAAGGCTTGTTAGCAAGAATAGAGGGGTCCCCATGCTATTTTTTTAATTTAAATTAAAAAAAAAAACAACAACCTCGGATAAACAGTTTTCAACCTGGACGGTGCCAAGATGCATCCGCCCAGGCTTATAGACACCTTTCCGTTACGAAGCAGTGGGCTTGATGTCACCTGACAATACAAAGGTGACATCAACCCCCACAACTATCACCTCACATGTCAATGCAACTGGGCAAGTGGGAAGAGCTGGACAAAGCGCATCTAATAGATGTGCCTTTTCTGGGCAGCTGAGGGCTGCTATTTTTTTAGGCTGGGGGGAGGGGAATATCCATGGCCTTTCACCAGCCAGAGAATACCATCCCCCAGCTGTCTGCTTTAGCAAGGCTGGTTGTAAAAAAAAAATGAAGGGGGACCCCACGCTGCTTTTTGTTTAACCGTACATACTCGCGTACAAGCCGAGGCACATAATTTAAACAGGGTAAGCTTATTGACTTGAGTATAAGCCGGGTATGCATTGTCCCCTCATTCCTGTCCTGCTATGTATGGCTCCCCCCAACAGCGTGGGGACTCATCTATTCTTGATAGCCAACCTTGCTGAAGCTGACGGTTGCAGCCTCCAGCTGTAAATTTTGCCTTCTGGTTATCAAAAATACAAGGTTTTCTTTTATTTTAAATTCACAGCCAGGAGTGATTAATACTCCCATCCGACACTCCTGCTCACTGTAATTAGCCGTAGCAGGTGTTGAATGATGGGAGCTGTAGTCCCATCAGCTGTCACCAGTGACAGGAGGTAAACTTTACCCCTCCAATCACAGCTGAGTGCTCACGCTGTCTTCTGACAGGAGCTTTACTGTACGGGTTTGCCCATCTCTAGTCCTGAGGACTGCAGTGAAGTGACGCAGGCCGCTCTCTTGTATCCATACCCCGGGCATCCCAGACACCTGCAGCTTGCTGCTTACACTTAGGCTACTTTCACACTAGCGTCGTGCACTGCACGTCGCTATGCGACGTTGCAGCGCACCGACGCATAGTGTGGAAGCGCCGCACAACGGGGGCAGCGGATGCAGTTTTTCATCGCATCCGCTGCCTCATTGTAATGTCCGGGGAGGAGTTTCGGCCGCGCATGCGCGGTTGAAAATGACGGAGACAACGCACAAAATAAGTTACATGTAACGTTTTTTTGTGCGTCGCGGCCGCCAAAACACGGCGCATCCGTCGCACGACGGATGCGACGTGTGCCCAAACGTCGCAATGCGTCGCTAATGTTAGTCTATGGAGAAAAAACGCATCCTGCGGGCAACTTTGCAGGATGCGTTTTTTCTCCAAAACGACGCATTGCGACGTGCAGTGCACGACGCTAGTGTGAAAGTAGCCTAAAGAAGACACCCGACTTTAGTGACGATTTTCAGGGATTAAAAAGTCCGTATTATACGCTGTAAAATACTGTACAATACTACTTCAGGAAAAAAAAACATATGTATTGTACTTCGAAACGCATAGACAAAATTAAAAAAACTCATTATTCTAGTGAGTACCTATATTTGCCATCCACCAGTAGCGCGGATTTTTCCACTTTTTCATTTTCACACTAATTCTACTTGGTCCCTGGACCCGTGGACCTGCTGTAATCCCAGCTACGGTACATGCTCAGCCAAGGGTTGTATGATTACAACATTATCAGGTTAGCAGAACCTTTTATTTGTTTTATGCACTTTAACAGGATAAGACCCTGTTGCACATTTCTCTTTTTTTTTTTTTGTTTCTTTTCTCCTTCGTCTCATTGGGGGACAAAGGTACTGTGGGTGTATGCTACTGCCGCCTGAAGGCTGACACTAAGTGAACAAAAAAAGGTTAGCTCCTCCGCCGCCGCACACCCTTGCCCCGATTGCGGGCGGAACTCAGTTTTTTGCTTAGTGTCTCTGGAGGCACACGTGTCTGGTTTTCTCCAGACTTCTTTTTTCCATGAAGATAAGACAGGGGCGATGGATCCTATTGAAAGGGTCCGATCTCCCCAAGCCATCAACGGGCGAGCACGTGTTGCGTATCGTCTCCACGTATCCTTTTCCGCACCGAGGGACATATCTGGGTTTTTTTCCCAAGACTTCTATTTTTATTTTTATGAAGATAAGACGGGCAACGGATCCTATTGAATGGGTCCGATTTCCCCAAACCATCAACGGACGAGCACGTGCGAGTGTCCCTCCACGTATCCTCTCCCGCGACGTGGGACACGGTGCCGGACTTAGCCCTGTCCACCCCTGAGTATTGAAACCATGGGCTTCCACAGAGGCACAAAACTAGTCTGTGCGGCCCCCACTGCTCCACCAACGCTAGACGGCGATGCTGCAAGGCGGCGGACGGTCCCTCTCCTCACCCTCTGAAGGGGTTAGACGGAGTTAGGGTACCTGCACCGTTCAGAAATTAACCCCATCCCCTCTACCTGGGTGCTGGTCCGGAGTCTGGTATGGAGGGCTGGGGAGGGTCCTGCGGCAGCTTTCCGGTCCACTGAAGCTCCAGGTGTCTTAGGAAGTGTAGGGCAATCCTCCTTCCCTCTCCTCCCTCGGCCTCTTTTCGCCAGACGTGGACGCCAGGTTCTGGCGACAGGGAGAGGCTGCGCGCGCTCCCCCCCCCTCCCCGCGGCGGGCATGCATGCAAAATTTAGCCCGCAGCTTCAGCCGTGCTATGCCGCGGACGGAAGTCCCGCCCCCGGCGTGACGTCATTTCTGGCACCGCCCCCCCCCGGCTAGGGCGGACGCCGAACATATTGAGGCCCTGGCTTCACTGCAGAGTAGTCCGCGACCGGGAGGGGAACGTACCGGCCTACCCAGAGTAAAGGAACGTAGGGGCAATGTGGGGACGCAGGATGGGGTAAATGTGACCCCCGACCCTGGAGTCGCGCTACGGGCGATTAAAGGTGTTTTTTTTCCTCCTCCCTTCCCCTCAATCCTCATAGATTAGGCCTGGCAGCAATATGTCTGGAAAAGGTAAATCGCACACGTTCCTTTATGCCGCATGCATTTCTTGTGGGGTTAGGTCTCCACGAACTCAGAGCCAAAAGCTATATGAAGCCTGTGACTCCGAACGCGCCCAGGAGCCCTCCCCTGCGACAGAGCTCAGGGGTCCGGATCCCCCGGAATGGGCCTTATCGCTTTCCCGGTCTATGGCTTCTCTGACAAGGGCGATCGAGACCCTTCAGGCTCCAGATAGGGGCAGAGATGGCGGCTCGCCTGTCTGGGAGGGATCATCCGCCTCACAAGAGCCTCCGGCCTGCAGGGGTCGCAGTCATCCTAGTCAGGCGCATAGGAAGAGAACCCACACGGTGTCTCCGGACCCATCCGGTGCTTCGTTCACCGTCACCACTATCCGGGAGCGAGCAGAGTTCAGATTATGACGCAGATGAGCCCCTGGACCTAGATACTCCAGGGTGTCGGGAGACGGTTGACAGTCTCATTGAAGCTGTCAATCAGACTTTGGGTATCGAAGATGATGTCTCTCTGGCCTCGGGTCATAAGGTGTCCTTTAAGAGGGCCAAGCGACCGCATAGAGTATTTGGCACTCACCCAGAGTTCGAGGACATAGTACAGCGTCACAGGGAGCAACCGGACAGGCGCTTCTCGTGCCAGAAAACGCTGGAAGCAAGGTATCCGTTTGCACCGGAGCTCTGTAAGAAATGGGCGGAATCCCCGGTGGTGGATCCGCCAGTGTCACACTTGGCTTCGAAATCTTTATCGGTACCTAGTGTTTCTTCCATTAAAGACCCCACGGATCAGCTCATAGAGTTTGGCCCGCTCGGTGTATGAGGCATCAGGTTAAGCGCTCTCCCTCATTCGCAGCAACATGGGTAGCAAAGGCCATGATGTCATGGTCAGAATCATTAAATAAAGTCTTGCAGGATAGGGACCTGCCGACGGAGGTATCAGAGTTAGCGAGTCAGATCGCGATGGCTGGTGATTACCTGATCAATGCTTCCTTAGACGCTGCTAATTGCGCGTCACTGGCAGCTAATGCAATCGCCATTAGGAGGGCTCTATGGTTAAGGATGTGGCGGGCCGATTCGATTTCCAAAAAATCCTTGACTTCCCTGCCTTATCAAGGTAGCCGCCTATTTGGGGAAAAATTAGACCAACTCATCTCTGATGCTACAGGGGGGAAAAGCCGTTTTCTCCCACAGCAGAAAATCAAGCCACCGTTTCGTCAGCCTTAGGCGCGGTTTCGGACGTTTTGTAACCCCGGGTGGATGGCAGCGGCCAATTCCGCCGCTCCAGTTCGCTACAACCAAGACAAGGATCGACAGGTCAAGTATAGAGCCAAACCCGCTGGTCAGGATGCGGGCGCGCCAGCCCAGGTCGAGAGGAGCCAGATCCCAAAGACCCTCAGCTAAATGACACGGGGCAGCCGTTACCCGAAAACGACTTTCTTTCCCGGCTTCCCAAGGTGGAAGCCCGGGCAGAGGCATTGCTGGGAGCCATCAAGGTACTCCAGCGCAATGGAGTCATTCTTCCCGTACCAGAGTGTGAGAGGACTCGGGGGGGGGGGGGGGGGGGGTTTTACTCCAATCTGTTCGCGGTCCCCAAAAAGTACGGTGCAGTCAGGCCGGTACTGGACCTAAAGCTCCTGAACAGGTTCATCAGGATCAAACATTTTCAAATGGAATCTCTCAGTTCGGTGATAGCGGCCATGGAGCAAGGGGAATACTTGGCCTCGATAGACGTCCCTGTTTTTCCTCCACATCAGAAGTTCCTACGTTTTGCCATCGATGGCCAGCATTTCCAGTTTGTAGCACTGCCTTTCGGGCTGGCTACCGCCCCCAGGGTGTTAACGAAGGTAATGGCAGTCGTCATGGCCATTCTACACTCTCGGGCATGATTGACTTGCCGTACTTAGACAACCTCTTGGTGAAAAGCCCTTCATTTCGGGCATGCGAAGAGAATGTCAGCATCGCTCTGGATACCCTATCCCGCCTAGGATGGTTAGTCAACGGGAAGAAGTCATCCCTTGTCGCAGCCCAGAAGATTTCTTTCTTAGGGATGATTTTCGACACCTCCCGAGGGTTGGTAATTCTCCCTCAGGACAAGGCTGTAGCGCTTCGGCAGGGAGTATGAAAACTGCAGCAGCCAGTCCCTCACATTCGGTTCGGGATGAGGATGCTAGGGAAGTTGGTGGCGGCAATGGAAGCGATTCCGTTTGCCCAATTTCATCTTCGTCCCCTGCAGCACGCTCTCTTGATGGTCTGGGACAAAAGCCCATTCACGCTCAATCATCGGTGCCGGTTGTCCTCTCAGGTCAGACAGTCACTACAGTGGTGGACGAGCAGTTCCGCCCTTCTTCAGGGATAGCCCCCCCCCCCCCAGATCAATGGGTGGTGGTCACAACCGACGCGAGCCTCCTCGGCTGGGGAGCGGTTTTTCGTACCCACACAGTTCAGGGGCAATGGTCACAACAGGAGGCACGCCTCCAGATCAGCTTGTTGGACATACGAGCAGTGCGGCTGGCGCTGCAACATTTCCAGCACTTTCTAGCAGGACGTCCTGTCCGGATTCAATCGGACAACGCCACGGTGGTGGCTTATGTAAATCATCAAGGGGGCACCCGCAGCAGGGCAACCATGCGCGAAGTACAACACGTACTTTGATGGGCTGAGAGGAACCACTCGGTGATTTCAGCAGTCCACATACCGGGCGTCGAAAATTGGGTGGCGGACTTTCTCAGCCGGCAGGGTGTCATGTCCGGGGAATGGGCTCTGCACCCCGGGGTCTTCCAGCAGATTTGCCATCGGTGGGGAACACCTGATGTGGATCTGATGGCCTCCGAGGTGAACGCCAAAGTGCCCATGTTCGTCTCTTGATCTCGGGACCCGCGAGCGATCGCAGTGGATGCGTTGGTTCTACCATGGAACCAGGTTCGCCTTCCATACTTGTTTCCCCCCGCTACCACTACTTCCGAGGGTCATCAAGAAAATCAAAACAGAGGGGGTTCCAGCAATTCTGCTGGCCCCGTCGGGCATGGTACGCGGATCTAGTGCAGCTCCTTGCAGACGTTCCATGGCGTCTGCCAGAACGACCAGACTTACTGTCGCAGAGGCCGATCTGCCATCCGAACTCAGGGGCCCTGTGTTTGACGGCATAGCCGTTGAATCTTGGATTCTGACCCAAGCGGGGTTTGGGCGCGAGGTGGTTGCTACAATGGTTAGTGCCCGGAAGCCTACCTCGGCAAAGATTTACCATCACACTTGGAAGGTCTTTAGTTGGTGTCGAAATCGTGGGGTTGCTCCACTAATTTTTTCTATTCCCAACATCTTGGCTTTTCTTCAGTCATGCCTAGACTCAGGGTTTGCCCCGAGCTCCCTTAGGAGACAGATATCGGCCTTGTCTGTCCTCTTCCAGCGAAAAATCGCTACTAACATGCAGGTGAAGACCTTTATCCAGGGGGTCTCACATTTGATACCCCCCTATAGAGCGCCCCTAGACTTCTGGGACCTTAAACTGGTCCTGAGTGTCCTGCAGGAAGCTCCGTTTGAGCCATTACAAGAAATGTTGTTGTTGTACCAATCCAGGAAGGTGGTATTCTTGGTAGCCATAACTTCCATTACGCGGGTCTCGGAGTTGGCGGCCCTGTCATGCCGAGCGGTTTCTCATTTTTTTTCAAGGATAAAGTGGTTCTAAGGCCAGCTCCCCCCTTTCTGCCGAAGGTTGTGTCCTCATTTCACATTAATGAGGATATTGTCTTGCCTTCATTTTGTCCAGCGACAGTACATCATGTGGAAAAAGCGCTTAACACATTAGACCTAGTGAGAGCACTCAGAAGGTACGTGTTGCGGACTGCACCCTTTCGCCAGACGGATATGCTGTTCATGCTCCCCAAAGGGCGCAGGAAGGGACTCGCAGCCTCAAAGTCGACCATAGCCAGATGGATCCGTCTAACTATTCAGGAGGCCTACCGTATTAGAGGCACTCCGATTCCAGCAGGGATCGGTGCGCATTCTACTCGGGCAGTGGGCGCCTCTTGGGCGCTTCAGCACCAGGCTTCGGCGGAGCAGGTATGCAAGGTAGCGACCTGGTCCAGCCTGCACACATTTTCTAAATATTACAATGTCCATACTTAGGCTTCGGCAGATGCGAGCCAGGGTAGAAGAGTTCTCCAAGCAGCAGTGGCGCACCTTTTAGACAAGAGGTGCATGTGGCTTGGATCGGTGAGTCAATCTCCCACCCAGGGACTGCTTTAGGACGTTCCACAGTACCTGTGTCCCCCAATGAGACTAAGGAGAAACATGGATTTTTGTGAGTAATCACCGTAAAATCCTTTTCTCCGAGACGCTCATTGGGGGACACAGCACCCACCCTGTTAGCCAAGTTGGCTCTTGTTTATTTAATATATTTTTTTGTTAAGATTAGGATGGGCCTTTTCCTGACAGATTGTATTCTGCATTAAGGCTGATTTGTTTTGTGTTCTCCTACTGCTGTTGCACTAAACAGAGTTCCGCCTGCAATCGGGGCGAGGGTGTATGCGGCGGCGGAGGAGCTAACCTTTTTTTGTTCACTTAGTGCCAGCCTCCAGGCGGCAGTAGCATACACCCACAGTACCTGTGTCCCCCAATGAGCGTCTCGAAGAAAAGGATTTTACGGTGAGTACTCACAAAAATCCATGTGTTGTTGTTGTTGTTGTTTTTTTTTTTTTTTTTTTTTCTGTTCAATGTTTTAGGTAAAAGTCAACCTTCAAGGTGACATAGTGGACCGTGGCAGTACAAACCTAGGAGTGAATAAAGCCGGATTCACACTGCATTCTGCTGTCTATGCCGCCCGCCCTGATGTGAAGTGCATTGTTCATATCCATACCCCTGCGGGGGCTGCAGTAAGTGCAGAGAGCAGCGCTCTTTTACCTTGTCTCTTTAGTTGTCTTCAGCTGGGCCACTGCTGAACAGTGGACATGGAGGAGACATGGTGCCAGTCTAGGGCTGTGGCCCTTTCACTGTCAGGATTGTTGAGTGTCCCGGAAGTCATAAAGTGGCTTCCTTTCCTAGAAATATGCGATGCTTTATTTACACATTGTAGTCCCATTTGCACAGATCTGAGCAGCACCCACAGGCGCGATGTTAGAGATTCTGCTGCACAGGCTCCATGCATTTTCCGCTGCCGTGTTTGAGGCCTAACAGAAATCCACAGAAGCAAAAGATTATGTTGTATTTCTCGACCAGATATGTGAAAGTTGTAATTTTCTCTCCAAGGTGTCTGCCATGAAATGTGGCTTACTGCCGCTGTCTCCAGAGTCTCTGTGCCTAGGAGAGGTGGCCTATCATGACTATCATGGCATACTGGTCGATGAGGAGGAGAAGACATTAATACAGAAAAACTTGGGTCCCAGAAGCAAAGTGAGTATTTTTTATAATCTGATTGTACCATAGAATTTGCCCGTTCCATTTTTATTCTATATATATATATATATATATATATATATATATATATATATATATATATATTTTTTTTTAAAGGTACTTATTCTCCGAAATCACGGACTCGTAACTATGGGAGAAACTGTAGAAGAGGCTTTTTATTATATCCACAACCTTGTGTCTGCCTGTGAGATCCAGGTAACTCTTGGAACATTTGTAGGTATAATAATAAATTTTATTTCTATAGCGCCGACATATTCCGCAGCACTTTACATTTCAGAGGGGACTTGTACAGACAATAGACATTACAGCATAACAATAATCACATAGATCAGAATGAGGGCCCTGCTCGCAAGTTTACAATCTATGAGGGAAAAAGGGAGACAAGAAAGGTGGGTGGTAACAGTTGCCCTGATTGTATGGACCAGCCATAATGTTGTGTGTAACAGTACAGATGCAGAGGGCTAATGGATGCATAAAGCATGTGGGAACATGATGCGGGGAACCTGGTTATGGTAAAAACTTTTGGCTGTGCCACATAGGGATAGATTAGGTTAATGTGTTGAGGCGGTAGGCCAGTCTGAATAAATGAGTTTTCAGGGCACGCTTAAAATTGTGGGGATTGGGGACTAATCGTATTGACCTGGGAAGTGCATTCCAAAGAATTGGCACAGCACGTGTATAGTCTTGGAGACGGTAGTGGGAGGTTCTGATTATTGAGGATGCTAACATCAGGTCATGAGCAGAACAGAGGGTGCGGGTAGGATGGTATACTGAAACAAGGGAGGAGATGTAGGGTGGTGCTGAGCCATGAAGAATTTTGTGGGTGAGGGTAATAAGTTTGTACTGGATTCTGGAGTGGATGGGTAGCCAGTGTAATGACTGGCACAAGGTAGAGGCAGCGGTGTAACGATTGGCAAGGAATATGATCCTGGCAGCAGCATTCAAGACAGATTGGAGGGGGGAGAGTTTGGTAAGAGGGAGACCGATTAGAAGAGAGTTACAATAGTCGAGACGAGAATGAATAAGAGAAACAGTAAGAGTTTTTGCGGAGTCAAAAGTAAGAAAAGGTCGAATTCTAGAAATGTTTTTGAGGTGCAGATAAGAGCGAGCCAGTGATCGTATGTGGGGGACAAAGGAAAGCTCTGAGTCAAGTTTGACCCCAAGACAGCAGGCATGTTGCTGGGGTGTAATTGTGGAACCACACACGGAAGTGGCAGTGTCGGGTATAGGTACATTAGTAGCGGGAGGAAACACAAGGAGTTCAGTCTTTGACAGGTTCAGTTTCAGATACTGAGGACATGATGTTAGACACAGCGTTTAGACAATTGCCGGTGTTTTCTAGAAAGGCTGGCGTGATGACAGGAGAAGAAGCGTATAATTGGGTGTCGTCAGCATAGAGATGGTACTGGAAACCAAATCTACTGATTGTTTGACCAATAGGGGCAGTATACAAAGAGAAGGGGAGGGGGCCTAGGACTTATCCTTGAGGAACCCCAACAGTAAGGGGAGGAGGAGGAGCCAGCAAAAGATACAGTAAAGGAGCGGTCAGATAGGAGGAGAACCAGGAGATAACGGTGTCCTTCAGGCCAGTGGAATGGAGCATAGTGAGGAGGAGCTGATGATCCACAGTGTCGAATGCTGCAGAGAGATCCAACAGAATTAGCATGGAGTAATGACCATTTGATTTAGCTGTTAGTAGATCATTAGAGACTTTAGTGAGGGCAGTTTCAGTAGAATGTAAAGAGAGGAAACCGGATGGGAGAGGGTCGAGAAGAGAGTTATCAAAGAGATAGCGGATAAGACTGGAGTGGAGCAGGTGTTCCAGGAGTTTAGAGATGAAGGGAAGATTAGAGACGGGTCTATAGTTAGCGGCACAGTTTTGGTTGAGGGATGGTTTTTTAAGTAGTGGATGTATGACAGCATGCTTAAATGAGGAGGGAAAGATACCAGAAGAGAGAGAGAGGTTAAATATTTTAGTTAGGTGAGGGGTGACCGCAGGGGAAAGGGGCTGGAGTAGATGTGACGGAAATGGGTCACTAGTGCAAGTGGTTGGGCGAGAAGATGCAAGGAGCCTGCTTACTTCTTCTTCTGTAACTGGTTCAAAATCAGAGAGTGAGCTAGATGCAGTGGGGGAGGGAGGACAGTGCATGGTATGAGGTGATTGGGAGATAATTTCCTGTCTGATCTGGTAAATTTTTTCTTTGAAGTAATTGGCCAGATCGTCAGCTCGAAGCTCCGTGGTTGGGGCCTGTACTCTTGGGTTGAGTAGAGAATGAAAAATGTCAGAGACGTTTAGGGTTATTGGACAGTGAGGTGGTGATGGTGTTGAAATAGGTTTGTTTGGAGAGGTGAAGGGCAGTGTTGTATGTTCGAAGCATAAACTTATAATGGATGAAATCTTCAGGTAGGTTGGATTTTCTCCACAGACGTTCGGCGCACCTGGAGCACCGCTGCAGGAAACGTGTTTGCAGGGTGGGCCAGGGTTGCCGCCGTCTGTGTTTGGTGTTCTATGTATAGGAGGTGCAAATTCATCCAGGGCACTTTGAAATGTTTTGTTGTAATGCTTCAATGCAGAATCAGGACATGAGAGGGAGGAGATAGGGGCCAATGAAGACTGCAAGTTCTTCAAGTTTCTGGGTGTTAATGGCCTGTATGTTTCTATAAATATGGACAGTGGAGGTGACCTGAGCAGCCTGGCAGTTCTTGATAGAGAATGAAAGAAGGTTGTGGTCAGAGAGGGGAGTTTGCAAAATCATCCACTGCACAAAGCCGAGAGAAGACCAAGTTGAGGGAGTTTCCGTCTTCATGCGTTGGAGAATTAGTAAGCTGCAAAAGGCCAAACGAGGAGGTTAGAGATAAAAGGCGAGTAGCAGATGAGGAGAGGGGAAGAGCAATGGGGATGTTGAAATCGCCCATAATGAGGGTAGGGATGTCACAGGAGAGAAAATGTGGAAGCCAAGTGGCAAAATGATCCAGGAATTGATGGGAGGGGCCGGGAGGACGATATACCACCGCCACTCGCATGGAGTAGGGGGTATAGAGTCTGACGGCATGGACCTCAAAAGAAGGGAAGACAAGTGAGGGTACTTGAGGGATAAGCTGAAAGGTACATTTTGGTGATAGGAGCAGACCAACGCCTCCACCTGCTCTATTGTCTAATCTTGGGGTATGAGAGAAGTGTAGTCCACCATATGAAAGAGCAGCAGCAGCAGTGGTAGTGTCTGACTGCTGGATCCAGGTTTCAGTAAGAGCCAGAAGGTTAAGAGAATTGGAAAGGAAAAAGTCATGAATGAAGGAGAGTTTGTTACACACTGAGCGAGAATTCCAAAGGGCACAATTAAGAGAGACAGATGGCAGGCAGGGAATATTAATAACATTAGAGGGGTTTGAGTGTAGCAGTTGGGGGGGTTTGACTTTCTATAACATGGGGGACCAGGGTTGGGAGCAATGTCTCCTGCGACTAGGAGAAGGAGGATAGAAAGGGTGAGCAGATGGTTAAGTGATTTGTGAGAGCGTCTCTGATGTTGAATGGTGGGACTGAATGGATCTGTGCTGTGTAGCAATGTGAAAAGAGCGTGAGTGCTATACATAGGAGAGGAAAGGAGTGAGGGGCCAATATGGACGGAGTGTAGAGAGTTAATACCAGGGTGGTGGATGTGTGTAAATGCAGCGGCCAGGATATAAATTATACAAATGCATATGGTAAATTTTTGCTGTAGCCCAAATGTACAGGGAATAGATTTATTTATTTGTCTTACCTGTCTCCTGCCCTGTCTAACTGCCATATTATAACTGCCAGCGTACTTTGATACATGTACTTCGATTATATGTACATAAATGCCCCCCTGCATAAATGCCTTCCCCAGGCTAGCTAGGTATCATATCTGATGTATTTATTTATTTTTTACAACTAATTACGTGTTCTGCTTTTTTCTGAAATGTAAAGTGCTGTGGAATATGTTGGCGCTATAGAAGTAAAATTTATTATTTGTTGCACAAATGAGTGGGGAAGTGCTGAAAATTAGATGACGCACTGACAGTGGAGATTTGTTTTCTTTGTTTATTGCATTAGGTCCTAACACAGTATTTTCTTGCCTTAGGTACGCACCCTCGTAAGTGCAGGGGGACCAGACAACTTGGTACTATTAGATCCTGGCAAATACAAAAAGTCTCGCTCACCTGAGTCACCGTCTGGCGACACCGTTGTGCATCCAAAATGGCTTGTTGGGGAGCAAGAATTTGAAGCCCTCATGCGAATGCTGGATAATCTAGTAAGCAAAGTGTTACTGACATTGTTGAACTTTTTTGCCTCTTTTTGTAGCATTTTAACCCCTTCCCGACCAGTGACAGTGTATGCGTCTTGAAAGTCTGTGCCAATCCGACCAATGACGCATATGCTGTGTCATGACTTGATAGCCCCCCTGCAGGTCGGGTGACCAGGGTCACTGAAAGGACCCCCCGTGACTACAATCGCTCTGGTTGGCTTTTTCACTTTTAACAGCCAATCAGGGCGATAGTAATATTTCATCAATGAAATTTGATGCAATATTACAATCCAGTCATGGCCAATGCTGCAGTAGCATCAGGCATGGCTGGAGACACCGATCCGACCCCCTCCCAGTGACTGACGGGGGCGTTCGGCCCCCGCCACCGATTGACAGCGGCGATCTGCAGCAGCTGTCATCTGCTCCCTTCCCTCCGCTCCCCCCGCCTTCCGATTTCCACCCCCCGGCACCTCCTGAGTCCCCGTGTCGCTCCCAGTGTCCCGCCATACCGGATCATGGGCGCCATCTTCCAAAATGGCGGGCGCATGCGCAGTCAAATCTGCAAAGCTGCAGATTCCATTCATTCATTTTGATCACGTTGATAGATCCTATCAAAGTGATCAAAATAACAAAAAATAGTAAATCCACCCCCCTTATCACCCCCATAGTTAGGGACCAATAATAAAATAAAGAAAATATTTTTATTTTTCCTTTAGGATTGGGGTTGAATTGGGGTTAAGATTAGGGTTAGGGGTGTGTTGGGCTTGCGGTTAGGCTTGTGGTGGGATAGGGATGTGTTGGGATAGGGGTGTGTTGGGGTTAAGGTTGAGTTAGAATTGAGGGGTTTCCTCTATTTAGACACATCAGGGGGTCTCCAAACAAGGCATGGCGCCACCATTGATTCCAGCCAATTTTGCGTTCAAAAAGTCACAGTGCTCTCTCCCTTCCGAGCTCTGCCATGCGCTAAAACAGTGGTTTACCCAAACATATGGGGTATCAGCGTACTCAGGGCAAACTGGACAACAACTTTAGGGGTCCAATTTCTCCTGGTACCCTTGGGAAAATAAAAAATAGCGGGCTAAAAAATAATTTTTGAGGAAAAAATTTTTTTATTTTCACGCCCAGGCGTTAAACTTCTGTGAAGCACTTGGGAGTTCAAAGTGCTCACCACACATCTAGACAAGTTTCTTGGGGGGATCTAGTTTCCAGAATGGTCACTTGTGGGGAGTTTCTACTGTTTAGACACATCAGGGGCCCTGCAAACGTAACATGACGCCCGCAGACCATTCCATGAAAGTCTAAATTCCAAAACGTCACCACTTCCCTTCCGAGCCTCAAAGTGTGCCCATACAGTGGTTCCCCTCCATGTATAGGGTACCAGCGTACTCGGGGCAAACTGGACAACAACTTTTGTGGTCCAATTTCTCCTGTTAGCCATGTGAAAATAAAAAATTGCGGGCTAAAAAATCATTTTTTGAGGAAAAAAAATATTTATTTTCACGGCTCTGCGTTAAACTTTTGTGAAGCACATGGGGATTCAAAGTGCTCCCTACATATCTAGATAAGTTCCTTGGGGGATCTAGTTTCCAAAATGGGGTCACTTGTGGGGTAGCTCCCATGTTGAGGCACACAGGGCTCTCCATATGCGACATGGTGTCCGCTAACGATTGGAGCTAATTTTCCATTCAAAAAGTCAAATGGCACTCCTTCTCTTCCAAGCCCTGCCGTGCGCCCAAACAGTGGCTTATGACCACATATGAGGTATCGGTGTACTCAGGAGAAATTGCCCAAGAAATTTTAAGATCCATTTTATCTTGTTGCCCATGTGAAAATGAAAAAAAATTGATGCTAAAAGAAAATTTTTGTTGGAAAAATTAATGTCCATTTTTTCCTTCCACTTTGCTTTAGTTCCTATGAAGCACCTGAAGGGTTAATCTTCTTGAATGTCGTTTTGCGTAGCTTGAGGGGTGCAGTTTTTAGAATGGTGTCACTTTTGGGTATTTTCTGCCATATAGACCCTTCAAAAGTGACATCAAATGTGAGGTGGTCCCTATTAAAAAAAAAAAAAAAAAAAAGGTTTTGTAAATTTTTTTGTAAGAATGCGATCACTGGTGAACTTTTAACCCTTATAACTTCCTAACAAACAAAATTTTGGTTCCAAAATTTTTCTGATGTAAAGTAGACATGTGGGAAATGTTATTTAGTAACTATTTTGTGTCACATAACTCTCTGGTTTAACAGAATAAAAATTCTAAATTTGAAAATTTTCAAAATTTCCAATTTTTTTTCACAAATAAACGCAAAAATTATCGACCTAAATTTACCACTAAGCCCAATATGTCCCGAAAAAACATTCTCAATCGCCAGGATGCGTTGAAACATTCCAGAGTTATTACCTCATAAAGGGACACTGGTCAGAATTGCACAAAATGGCCTGGTCATTTAGGTCAAAATAGGCTTGGACATGAAGGGGTTAAGACAGTTATGGGGGGGGGGGGGGGGGAGGGAAGGAACATGTGGCGTACATGTATATTGCACGTCCAGTGCAGTGTGCAAAGCCTGCTCCTTACTTGGGAGGTGCTGGCTGTGTTACCCTCAGATTGCTGCTGTTTAACCCCTTGCATGCCTCCATCAAACTGATTGGGATATTTTAAGTGGAGAATTTTGCAAGATCTTTCTGGCACAGCTTCCCCATGCAAAGTAATTGTGGCATGTTGACGTATTGCCATGATAATTGGCATCCTGGTGAAGGCTCCCATTGCTGCGTCTTTGTATTGCCATGAAGTTCTGGGCTACTACACGATGTACTGTTATATAAAGTACAACTTGTCAAACAAAGGGCCGTATGAAGTAATAAAAAGTAATTAAAAAAAGGAAAAATTTTTTTTTTTTTTTTTTTTTTTTAAATTTGTAGAAAAAAAGTTTCAATTGACCCCTTTTTCTTAATTCAAATAAAGCTGGGGAAAAAAAAACAAATGTGCTACTGCTGTGTCTGTAAAGGCTGAACTACGGAAATATAAAATTAACTTGTATACGGTAAAGAGAAAAAATGAAATTCCAGAATTTCAACAGAAATTGTACCCTAAAATTATATCAGTAAAAATGCCATCTCACTATGAAAAACTTGAGTCTTCACAAAGACTTAATTTTATTCTT